>NW_022436985.1:3484183-3529904 GCF_009761245.1 Sapajus apella
ATATATATATATATATATATATATATATATATATATATATATATATAAAACAACAAGCCTGTAATGAAGAAAGTCGGTATAGGAGAGACAAAGAAAAGCAAGTCATAAATTAGGTCACCAGATTTACAATAATATTTTTGCAAGAAGCTTTTATAATTTTTGGCTAGCTTTTAAGCTAAGAATATAAGATGTCCCAGGAGATTCACTGAGCTCAGGAATTCATCTTCTGACAGGGTCAAATGCTGTATGATCCTGTATGATCCTGGCTGAGTATTTATCCTCATACTCAAGTGCAGATCATTCTATTTAGCTAAGTCTATGCTTTCAATGAAACACTAAATGCTTCATTTTTAATTAAGCAAAGTATTAAACTTTTATTTTAACTACACCTGTTTTAAGTGGTAACTCTATACATGTTGCCTTGTCTGTATTAGGGAAATTTTTTTCCATTTACCTAAAATTCTTTTGAATCATTCTTTCTATCAACTCTGCAGCTATTCTAGAATTTGGATTCTTGGTGGAAAATACCATGTTTACTCTACCACACCATTTAATTTTATGAGGCTTTAAATTCTATCATCTTTCAGACATCATCTTTTGGGATCCAGAAAGAATTACTGGGTATAGGAAAGCCTGGTCTGAGAAAGTAGATTTTCTTACAGAGGCCAGAGACATAGTTATAACTGGGACTGATGTCAGCATCATAAAAACCAAGCAGGCGGGACCTCTGGCTTAATATCTGAAGAAGAACTGATACAATAAAAGAAAGATGTCTTATATATCATGAAGTATACTAGAAATGAGCATAGATAAATCCTAGAATTATTTTAAAATGCATCTGATAGGCCAAATTTTATCAATCACTATCTAAGATTAATGCTAGTTTCTCCAAATTATCAGGAAGTTGTACTAGACTATTATGTCACTAAAGTGAAAGAATACTCGAAAAATAAAAATAGACTGTTGAATGCAGGCAAGGTCCTTCAGCAGTATTTTCACATAAATAATAATTCTATGTTGTGCAATAGTCAACTGATCTTATATGTTACTCACATAGGATACTAAATATTGTAATAATTCAGGAGGAAATAATCAAACATGATCATTTGCCATGTTTTATACTCATATTTTAGTAACTTCACAAAGTTAAAAATGTTTTCCAAATGAAATGTCAGAGAATTATTTATTTTACCCAGTTATATTGTAACAAGTCCTGGATGGCACTGTGTCTAGCCTCAAGGAAACAGAACAAGTACAAAGCCAAGTTAAAGGCAACTTTATTACAATACTTTTCAAAACTTCAAAATGCATTTATTACTAAATTTAGCTCTAACATATAATACACTATATTACAAGGCAGAAAGCATTTCTGGTCATATATTTAGCTTCCATGTATTGCCCAAAACACAGCTTCCTAGGAATAGCAGCAATGCACAGTAATTTATATCACTAAGTGAAGTATTTCTCTGATGTCTCATAATGATTCATATTGTAATTTATGTTCTTCTGATAAAAAAGCAAAGCTATCTTTTCTATATCTTATTAGTTAATACCTAGAAATTGTCTATACTCTAAAAACATCCACTAGCTTAAGAGATATTTCCTTTGATAGGAAATAGGATTTGCAAATCCAGCCAAACCAAAGAACACTGTGTTTCTCCATCGCAAACAGGGATAAAATTCTCTTCTTTCCTTTTTTAGGAGTCAAATCTGGACTTCCTCCTCTTCATACAGCCATCCTTAATAGGACCTACTTTAAAAGATACCTAAATCTGCAATGCATTCTTCTTTAATAAAGTCTTCTCTGTTTATTCTTGCCTCCTTATATTTACTTATTAATTTATAATCAACTTTGAACATTACATAATAATGAACTTACAAAGTAAACTTGGGAAATGTTAATAATAACATAAAGGAAGTATTTTCCAAATTAGACAAGGACATTATTTGCCCATTATCCTCTGCTTCAACCAATCAACTAACCAAATTCAACTTATGAAAATAATTCATTTTCCAAGGTTACTACCCTAGTAACAAGAAAAACAGATATAAATCCACTGAATAGATCTAGTCTCTTAATTTCCATTTTTTTTTTCGTTTTACACTTGTGAGCTACCAACTACCACAAAACATGTTCATCTTCCTTTTCTCACAACAATAGGAAATTGTTAGAAAAGTATAGAAAAAGTTCTATTTTTTCATAAGGCAAATTTAATACAGATTTTGCTATGAAGTTGAAAAAAAATGTAAATGAAAAGGTATGTGCTGGCTGCTTGGGGGGCAAGGCTCATAAATCACTGTACGTTAAGAGCACGTGCTGAAACTTCATGGTGCCAGTCACGTAATTTTGTGTATTTGGGACTAAAGACGTGAAGGGGTATCTTTTCCCTGTGGAAATAAAAAAAAGAATGATAGGAGAGTCATAAGAGAAGGAAAAAGGTTCTAGGCTAATTCCATCATGCAGAAAACATGCCTTATATAAGCTTAATTTCATAGAGCTGTTTTATTAAGTGGCAAAGATTTTAAGGGTAGAGCATTTTTAGAAATATAGAAATTAATCCATAGATCCCTCTTAGAAACATAAATTTTTACACTCAAAATAAAGTGACTGCCAGACAACACATGAGCTCATTCACAGACATGTATTGTTAGCAAAGCACCACGAAATACACCCTTCTGCCCACTTCTTATTTCAATACTAAGGAAAACAAGCCTTGAAATCCAGATAATATCTACTACTTTAAAAATCCGCAAGTTGTACGCTTAGGTCACACAAAAGGCACCAAAGTTAAATGCTTAGCTTCTAGTTGCAAAGACAAAATGCCATACCATTACACTTGACAATGTGAAAAACCAAACTGAGATCATTCATGAAAGGAAAACATTCAATTGACAAAAAGATGGAGAACTTACTTTGCCTTCTTTGTATTATCGGTTTCAGATTCTTTCACTGAAATATAATAAGCAATATCCAACATTAGTTTGTTTTGTTTAACTTCAAAATCACTTATGCAATTACCTGTACCAATCAATATCAAATGTTCAAGTTTCATGGAGCCACTAAAACGAATACCACAGTAGCCTGTTATTGGCTATAAACCATAGTTAGTACAACTACTATTATTTCTATACTTTTCAATATTACTCTCCTGGGCTGGTGCCTTATTTATTTATTTATTTATTTATTTTTGAGACAGAGTCCCTCTGTTTGTTGCCCAGGCTGAAGTACAGTTGCATGATCTCAGCTCACTGCAACCTCTGCCTCCCAGGTTCAAACAATTCTTCTGCTTCAGCCTCCCGAGTAGCTGGGATTACAGGTGCCCACCACCATGCCTGGCTAATGTTTGCATTTTTAGTAGAGACAGGGTTTCACCATGTTGTGTCGAACTCATGACCTCAGGTGATCCACCCACGTTGGCCTCCCAAAGTGCTGGGATTATGGGAGTGAGTCACCGTGCCTGGCTTGGGGTCTTACTTATATTACCCATATTATATACAGCACATTTTAAAAGCAAATGGTCTTAGGGTTGTTTTCTGACAACTACTAATCAGTCTAAATATTACTCTCTGTGGCAAAAAAAAAAAAAAAAAAAAAAAAAAATTCATCCATTAGGACACCAAGAAGTTCACTCACAATGTTCAGTCCCAGTGATCTGGGCAAGGATTCGGAAAGACCGAGACTGAGTTGTTCCAGTCCTTGGACGCCAGTCTTCAGTATCCTCAATCAGTCTCTTCTTGCTGGCATCACTGTGAGTGGGTATATGATAAAACTCTGTATTGCGCTCCACAATGTGTTTTCTTGGTGGGCTAGGGTTAAGAAGAAAACAAAAAGAATTAAAAATCGTAAAATTATATTAAAAGGATAACATATCTTCTACTAAATTATTTATAATTTATGTTTAATCTTCAATGTTCCTTTTATATAAACAGTTTGCTTTGCAAGTATATTTGGCCTCAATTGTTTAAAAGATCTGTCTAAAATAGACTAGGTTTTTAAAATTATAAGTTAAAAACTGCACTTATAATGTCAATATAAAATAATGCTATAACAATGTATTCAACAGAAAGATTACCGTTTAGGTGGAATTTTCCTTTAAATTGGCAGAGGAAGGCAGCAGAAGAAAAGATTTCCAACATGAAGAAAAAGGAAAGGAAAATGATAAGAAAAAAAAAGAAGACAACTAGAAAATGAAAGCCCACGGAGACAAAATCAAACTTGAAATTATTTGTATCATTCATTGTATGCCATAAAAAACACAGATGTGGACTATATTCACAATCTCTGTTAATATCAGTATGCTGCTAGAATATACTGGCTTTCATGAAATTAAATGATCGAATCTTCAATAGGCCCAAGAAACACATATGGTTTAGTAGAGACTAAATGAGCAATTCCAAACACAATTTTGGAATGGGTCCAAACTATTATTTTCTATAATTTTCTCATTCATATGTACAGGTATTCCTTATTCTAAAGAAAGCTGTATGTGGGATCAATGTAATGAAAAGGAGGTATGGCATAATAGCATCTACTGAAATATGTATTAAAAGATCAGAATTTAAAGCTTGACTCTAAGACTCCTTAGAAAGTCAGTCTCTTGAATATCACATACAAGATAGTGCTGTTCTGAGCATTAAATATGTGAAAAAGATGTGTAAAGTACAGAGTTTAGGAACTTTGAGTTTGCTACGAACATATTTTCTTTTAACAGGGCATAAATACAAAGGAATTTGCAATATATATCTCTGTATAATATATTGAACATAATGACTAGTCTCTATTTCTCCCCTCTCAAAACAGGGCAAATGCAAATTTTTGGAGGTTACGAGTTTAATTTCAAAAGAGAAAAAGAAACATGAGTCTGGATTAGCAGACTACTGGCACAAGATCTGAGTATAGAAAGTGTCATAAATGTGGTCGGATGTGAGTGGCAACACCTGCTAGTTTCACCTCCCTGTTAGAAAATCACAGTGCTATCCGGAGGCCAAATGACTGTTACCATTTAATAGTTACGCAACCAAAACTGTGTCAGCACACTGGAAAAGTTTCTCCCCAGTGAAGAACATGATAGAATTAAAGTTAGTAACACTGGTTTAAAGTCAGATTTAGTATGTACTTTATGCAAGTCATTTCTCTAAGCTCAATTTCTTTCCTCATTTGAGAAATAAGACTTGCATCTTAAAAGGTTATTTAAGAACAAATAAGATAGAATAAGTATGTAAAGTGCTTTCCTCCATATATAACATGCAGTAATGATCATCATAATGTACTCTTTTATTACTAGAAAATCAACTGCAACACATGTTCTAACACTATGAATAATCTGCATATATAAAATAATAAAATCAATATTTATGCACAAAATAGTAAAAACTACTGTAACTCATGGTAATATAGTAATAACATATGATTTCATAATTAAAATATCTAAAAGACCTTCCACTAATATTGAACAAAACTAATTATTTTTTAAATGAACAAAATGTTTTAAAATTAGGAAATAAGTATAGATTTCTTAATGAACACTCTGCCTCTGGCAGACATAAAATAGACAACTCTTTATCTTATGCATGTACTTGAAAAATTTTACATTCAGCTACTAAACTTACTATAGTTTTAAATTTCCCTACAAGTATTGAGTGTAGTTTACTCTTAAATTATGCCAATTTCAAATGTAAGACTATTTTATCCTCTATAAAAAGTTTGGTCTCTAAAAACAAAACAACAGTATCAAGCTAAGATACCAAGAATAATACACCACCACCACCTAAGCAGCATTTTCAGCTATCACACGTTTGTAAAAAGTACAGTATCCCTTAGATGCTTTGTGTTGCTTACCACCCCTTAAGGTCTCATGCCAAATGATAAGAAGTTTCTAAACATTTACTAGTGCTTTCTGGTTCTGAAACTCTAGAGTGTGATGACTATAATGAAGGAAAAGAAAAATTTCAATAATTTTACTTTAAAAATGCATTTGGGTTAGAATGTAAGCTTTACCGTCAAGAGCAAGTAATTTATTTCAAAATATAGACATTCAAATATTAATAATAATAAACTAAAGGAAAGCCCAAACTACTGTTCTAATTCCGTTATACACTCTCCATACTACTCATGTATCCCAGTGAATAACCAGTTAAATTATGAAGTTTTTCATTACAGAAATGTGGGTGTTCCAAACATACCACTGATGCATACAAAATTCTCTAGCATAAAAAAAAAAAGCTTCTTATGCTCTTTAGCATTTTTGAGAATTCTTGTAATGAGAAGATCCTAACAAAATATGCTGGTAGTATTAAATTGAAAGAAGGAAAGTTACAGAGACAATTACAAAGTGAACCATTGGTTAAGTACTTACACAGTGCCAGGGTTACTGAGGGAGAATGATATACACACAAAAAGAGATGTGATAGAGTAGAGAAGACATTGATGTTCCCCGGAAGATGAACAACAGACAAAGAAGGGGAAGAAAAAGAAAAGAAAATGAAATAAAATTCAAAACAATGATTTTCAGTGAAGATGTTACACAAACATCATGCTTCAAAATAATCATATAAACATAGACAAAAAAATGAACAAATGTTAGTTAAAATTCTACTACATTGTTACAATCAAGACAACAGTTTTGTTCCCCACCCCACAAAACAATGAAAACTATTTTATGTATTAATGCCAATTCAAGTATAAAGTGACCACTATTTTTAAATGTACAAGGTTTTATAAAAATCATTTAAACAGGAATCCAAATTCTTATGTTCTTAACAAAGGACAGAAAACAGTCAGATATAAAATGTAGAAACAGATCATTCTAGAATCACTTTTAAAATGAGAAGAAAGAGAAAAATCTTTCAGTCTCACATAATAGAAGTATGTATTAATAGCAAGTATATTTTCTCACATGAATTATCCTGAATCATATGTTATTTAAAAAAATATGTCATTTGAAAATTGTATTGTTTCTTAATAGTGATTATGATGAAAAATGTAGGAAGCACAGTGGATCATGAATAATGAGCTATCAGTCAATTTTCTTACTCCCCACCATCCCTCATTACTACCATCCTCATTCACAACCAAGTTCCAGTAAGTGATTTGTGGGAATTCCATAGTTCTGTATTATCAGTGAAATAATTATTGCCCAGAAGGCATGTCTGATAAGACGTGGTAAAGGAACTAAGTTAGTAACACCTGAAGAGAGGGAAAACTTCAAAACATAATTCATTCACATAGCCTATTAAGTGCAGAATCGTTAACAACACAGTCAAATTACATTGGGGATAGAAAAGACTAAAGTATAAGCTGTATAGTTTGCCAAAGAACACACTATAGCCAGGCGCGGTGGCTCAAGCCTATAATCCCAGCACTTTGGGAGGCTGAGGCGGGTGGATCACGAGGTCAAGAGATCGAGACCATCCTGGTCAACATGGTGAAACCCCGTCTCTACTAAAAATACAAAAAATTAGCTGGGCATGGTGGTGCGTGTCTGTAATCCCAGCTACTCAGGAGGCTGAGGCAGGAGAATTGCCTGAACCCAGGAGGCGGAGGTTGCGGTGAGCCAAGATCGCGCCATTGCACTCCAGCCTGGGTAACAAGAGCGAAACTCCGTCTCAAAAAAAAAAAAAAAAAGGAACACACTATAGTATTCTTCAATTCTAAATGACATTTAGTCAGAGTAAGTTACAATTGATTACAAACATAGTAAGAAAAACTGCCTACCAGTTTTAATGCTAAAACTGGTCAGTGTTGCTATATTTCCACAAGTCAAAATCGGTTTCATAAATTCAACAGAGGGCTGAGTCACAATGAGTGAGGCTGAGATGCAGGATTAAGTTGGTCTCAATAGTTCACTTATATTTACTCTTCCGTAGCCACAAGACACATTCTCTCTTCTGCCTTGTTACTTTAAGTAGCAGAGAAATCATTTTGCAAAATAACCTCATCTTGAACAGATGAGAGTCGAATTTTAGATGTATATGTAAACATTTTAAAGTCTAGGAAAAATTTCTCATATTATTATGAAGTTAAGGGTGTGGTCAAATGTTCAATGGTGTGGTGAGGGGCAGCAACCAGAGGGTTGACTGATTTCAACCTAAAAGTGACAATCTGAATATGTCAAACAAAGATTTTTACATATTTTAGAAAATGTGCCTAAATGGAATAGTTCATCATATACAGCAGCGGCAAATGTGCTAACATGACAGCCAGGTGATCTGGCTTCTCATTCTGGCTGTGCTGCCCACTTTCCCCATGTCCTGGGTAAGCTGCAACCTATAGAAGCCTCATTTTCCTCAACAGTGAAATCAATGACAATTTCTCTGTCTTTCAGACTTCCTCTAAGGATTTATGTTTAACATATTTGAAGGCATTTTGAAAACTAAACAAATACAGGTTTATTGTTGGAACAGATTCCCCAACTGCTCAAAAAAAAAAAAAAAAAAAGTGGGAGGAGTATCTAACCCAATTGTAGTATATGCACATCAATTGATTCATATAACCTCAATTCAATTCTATAATCATTAAGAATAAATATTCAAAGTCACAGAAACAAGTCAAAGTCACAAGCAGGTGACACAGGGAAGGGCACATCAAAATTTGGCTACAGAAGGGATTAATAGCTCTATTACTTTTAAGATGTGTGACTTGAAAAAGGTATGTAATCTCTTGGCATCAGAGTTTAAAGAATCAAATCACATAATGCATTTAAAAACACCTAAAACAATGCATAGTAATGCCTAACAGATTAATGAATCTTAACCTTGAATTTAAAAAAATATTCTATCTAACTTAAATGCTTATTTTTCCAAATCCCATTTTCCCCCTTTACAAGTCAAATATATTTTACACTGGAATCTAGTAACTAGCCTAAGTCTCTGTGCAGAAGAATTTAAATGGACAAAAAATTAAACAGGCTTTGGGGATGTTTACATTGGTGTGCAATATTCATATATATACACACACACACACACATATATATATACCATAAAACTGTTCAATTGGTGATATCACAGCCACATTAGAATGAAGTTGCTCTGATAATTCAGAAGTTAATTATCTTGGATGTGTCCCAAGATAGATATTCCATATTTCCAATTCTACATTATAGGGTGATGCTAAAGAAATTTTAGTACACATTCAGAATAACCATAAGTTAATTAATAAAAATTATTTTAAATTCTTATCTAATGTGATTTTTATTTATTTTTTAAGCTAGTAATCATTAGCCAGTGTTGTGTCAATACCAATGGAACACAAAAGTGAGGTATGAAAGTTATACCATATTGATTCCCAATATCTACACCAACAGTGACATTTAATAAGTTGATAATTACCTCTCTTAACACATTTCAAAGATGTGAGGACTTTCTATTACCATTGACACACAAATGCACATATAGAGGTCTGAACCTGCTAGCAACATTGAATTAAAACTCTCTGGAAAAATCATAAAGGTTCTTAAGAGACTTCACCATTGGCTTTTGACATTAATTTGGACATCAACTCAGTTTTGCATATGTTATTCACTAGTCATATAAATGTTTATGCTTTCTCTTCTATCTTTGTGTTCTACCAGTCTTGACTGATATAAATTACATTCTCCCAAGCACTGCTTCTTTTACATTAATATAAAGCAAACCCCATATGTTTTATGACTTATGTTAAACACTGCTATTTATTACTATAAAGCAATTCACCACAACATAGCAAAGCAAACCAAACTTACTGAAAACACTAAATGTGGTTATTCTAAATTATAGCTCTTTTGCAAAATTTAGCTTAATTTTGCAAAAATCAGGCATTCATGCTGTTTACTCATATATAAATCACCATATTTCCTCTCCAGTAATGCGGATACTAACTTTGTCACTTGTGTTTTCTGCAAAGAGAAAAGTATTTTAAAATATTACTACCACATCATTATATTTTCAGTTTTCCTGGGTTCTTCGAAATACAACACAGGAGCTGTTAGAAGAAATTTCAGTCCAACAACATTAAAAATCTTATAAGATACTAAAAGACTTACCTCTTGAAAGCAGTGGCACATTATAATGCAAGGATATATGGAAAGGGAAAAGGTAAATCACTTAAACTACGTGATGCAAAACAAGTCCCATTTTGCTATTAGTAGAGTAAGGAGAGTAGTTAACGAAAACTGCCAGCCATGACCAATAATTTGTATATATAATAGAAGAAAGATTTAAAGTTTCTTAACATGCCTTAATCCTTACTCATAAGAAGGAACAGGAATACTTACACTATTATTTTAAAATATTCTAAAAATATCAACAATATGTACAGATTTCATGCTATTAGGATGAATAGCTAATTATTTCTTAGCAATGATGCTTCACATCTGTTTATGTCTTATGTTATCAATCCTATACAAATTTCTGTAAAACATCTATCAAACTAGCCAGCTACCTTAAATCATTAAAAACTAACCGTCCTCCTGGTGCTTTGAGGAAAAAGACAAGTTAAGCATTTAACTTTACCTCCTTCTGAACTCTTAAATTTTTGGTCATTGATATGTATTATTTTTAAAATTAAAATGTAACTAATATAAATATAAAGTAACAACTCTCAGCTTTAAAAGAGTTTTGTTGCAGATATTTTGCAACATTATAAAAATCTGGAAAATATAATAGTAACAAGTTTGATGCTGATTCCTAAAGAAGTTTGACAGCTCATGCAAAAAATGCATCCATTAACAGCACAAAACAACTACTCTTCAAAATGACATATCACTGACTAGTAAAGTGTGTAATTAATTTTTTTTTTCCTATAATGTAAATATAGTGAGAGAAAGGGCACTGCCAATGTGTCTCAGAGTTTCACAGACAATATACTTTATTTTCAGAGTAATCAAGTTTTTACTGTCCTAACATCTGGACAACATTTGAAATCAAGCTATTTTTATATTCACCCAGTTTGCATATGCAACGCAGTTACTTGCCTGATAATGATGTAAAATATGTAATCTCTTTTCTCCTGAATTTTGCACAGTGCTGGAGAGCAGGCATGTGCTTAATAAACACTGTCAATTGATTAAGAAGCCATCATAAAGGCTGTATAACACTGCCTAGTTTCAGTTTTGAAATAATAAGCTTTAAATCATTTCAAGTTTTATCACCAAACTTGTGCTTATAAAGCACAAAACTTAAGCTTAGTATTTGCAGATGTTTTAAATGCAGTACTTTTCCATAACCTCAGTTTGCCTTTACCTCTACAAATTTCCATTAAGAAGACTTTTTTATGAGATTTCAGTAAGTGCTAGTAGAAGAGACGTTAGTTAAGACATGTCCTTCAATGGATGTTTTTCTACTGAACCTGGAATTTAATAAACATAGTAAACTTCTGTTTTAGTTTTCTGTGTGGCTTGTATTTGACAGGCAGCATTTTTCTTTGCAAGGTATCTACTCTGATTACTCGAGAAGCTATTGTCTTAAAACAAACATACCAAAAAAAAAAGCTAACAACCAAACACTCCTGAACACTCCATACTGCTTCACTTCCTCACATGAAAGAAAAAATAACATCTTCTTCAAAGGATACTAGTTTTCCCCTCTCCCTCTCTCTCTCTCTCTCTCTCTCTCTCTCTCTCAGCCCAGGAGCTATTCTTCTAGAACTCCTGCTCTCCCTCTCAGCAGCAGCCTGGAGTTTTGCCACCTTCTCTTTCAAAGCCCCAAAGTTGCCATGGCAGCAGTGCTACAGAAAGCACAGCCTCTTCATTACAGGAATTAACATTCGGAACGGATTATCTCATGGAACGGACCTATCCACACAATTATTTTAATTATATTTTCCTAGGAACTGACATTGGTAAAAACCATCAGGCGTGCAGATTATTTCCCTTTGTTTTTCTTTTAAGGTACATTTTTGTCACAATAAATCTGATCAAAATAATTTTACATAAATGACTGCCTTAAAGTATCATCCCTGAATTCCAAAAGGAATAAAATGACCATCAATAATTGAAGGTTGCTGAAAAATAGACGTGCAAACTTATAACTATGTGTGGTTTAAATAAGTTAATAACTTCAATCATTTTTTTAAAAAAAACATACCCCCAAAAGGGAAGAAAGATAAGGAACAGATTTTTTAAATGTTCTGCTAACATTAAATGTTTAGTGTCCAATGGTTTAAACTTACCCATTTTAGAAAAATCTTTACAATGAAAATATTTTATAATTTTCCACTGATGCTTTCTAAGCATGCCTTGTTGTTTCACTACTGTTTGATTTTAAATAATAAATTGTAACTTAAACTTATCTGAAAGAAATGTTGTTAGCTCTCTGCTCAAAGCTAATGCTTCATTTATAGACGCTGAGCCAAAAGTGGACTGGTTTTCTTAAGACTACTTCCTAGAAAGAAAACTACTTTCAAATTCTTCATTTCCCCTCTCCTTATGATGAGCTGCATAAGGTGACAACAACTGTAATTGATGTTTGAACTTCTGGTGGCCAATAAAAGGATGAAAAAATTGAGGAAGAAAGATTCAAGATTTGCCTTGCATTATAAGTGCCAGCTGCTCAATGCTGTGTCAGGACTTGCAGAAAATGAGTTACAGAGATATTACATGGTTCAGAACATGTCAAAATGCACAAGTACGTTCTGAGTAAGCGATCATTGCTTTGCAAAGTGCCCTATGTATATAAAGGCCATATGTTAATGAAGCAAATAATACTTCATCTCCCTTCCTTCAAAGATAAGCTGGTTTGAGGGGAGGGGAAAATAGTCTGTTTCTTGGAAATTACCTGAAAGAAGAGTTTTGGTAAGAGCAGAAAGCACCCTTAGCCACCTACCCATTTTGTTGTTTACTGTCACCCTGGAATCCTCTTCTCTGTCCCTCTGCTAGCTCCTGAGAAGTCTCGGAACACACGCTGGTGACTGTGGGCTGCCGTGGGACATTAACTGCAGTTTTACCAGCACTCAGTGCAGATGGAGACTGGTCAGCACTAAGATTGGCATTAGCATGCAGTCCAGATGCAGCGAACGGGGGAGGAGTGACGGCGTCAGCCATGGGTGGAGGGGAAGCATGTGATGAAGTGGTCGCATGGGCTGGGGTGAAGGCAGACGATGGTGATGGGATGGATGTGACTTTTGGTGAAGACACAGAACCAAAAGGCCGTGGTGCCTTATTGTAGGCCATGTTGGTTGTGGAAGTGATTTTGGACACAGCAGGAGATGTAATGGGCACAGGTTTAACTACTTCTTTAGGTTCTCCCTATGTAAAATAAAAATAAAAATACACAAAAACACACCAAACACATGCAAAATATATTTCACTGAAAAGGACACAAAGCTGATTTTTTAAGACAAACACAATCAGGTTAGCAGCTCAAACATCACATTTCTAGGTAAAAACGATGGGCTGATAAAGCATAACATGCATGCTAACTAGTCCCAACATGCATAACACAGATGCATACATTAAGTATAAATTTTTTAAATAAAATGGAAAGTAGTTTCAAAATATTTAGGAAATAAAGCAAGAAAACTATCAAAAAGCCTAAAGCCCTTTATCAGTGTCAACTTAGGCATATTCTAAAGAAAAAAAATTTAAATACTCTACAATAAACAAAACATTGCTAACTTTTATTAACAATGTTCTGTTTATTGTAGGGTATTTAAAAATTAACTTTATTGAGGTTTTTTTTTAATTTTAAAATATCTAAAGCCCATCTTTCCATCTTTCAAAGCCATAGCTCTATTTTTCAAACATGTTTAATTTCTCTCCTGAGTAGAATTATTTGTTTCACGCAGAAGGAGCAGCACATGATTTCTAACTCTTTAAAACAAGAACAAAAACAAAAACAAAAAACAAGGAATAAGATAATTTTCAACTAACTCAGAAATGTGCAAACTCTAATTAATAATCTTAAATAATTTGAAAAAGAAACTTTAAAAAGCAAGCAAATGAACAAAACAAAATCCTTTCTTTCCTGTAATCTACCTCTATTTCTCTCTGAATATTTTAAGATACGATTTAGAGATAGAATAAAATTCTTTCCCTTTTCCAAAATAAATATTTAATAGTTACATGAAGAAAAAAAGATCTTCAATATTTCCTCATTGTCAGCAGCCAAAGAAAAAATAACTAGTAAGAAAGGTCAATTCCTCCTAAAATTACCAGAATTTGTATTTGCAAATCCTTATTCCAAAGCATATTTAAAGTTAAACAAAATCAGACTAAGCTTCTACAACATTCAAGAATAAATCCCAGGAGGGGGGATATCTCAGAAGTAGAGCATTAGACTGCAGATCAAGAATAACTCCCTACTCTACCTACCATAGCAAAAGAAAAACAATCAAATTTTTGAAAAATCATACAATGGTGGTTCTATTATGTTTAATTTTAAAAAAAGGTAATCTCAATTCACCTTTTTTTTTTTTTTTTTTTGAGACAGTCTCCCTCTGTCACCAAGGCTGGAGTGCAGTGGTGTAATCTCAGCTCACTGCAACCTCCACCTCCCAGGTTCAAGAGATTCTCACACCTCAGCCTCCAGGGTAGCTGAAATTACAGGCACACGCCACCATACCCAGCTAATTTTTGTATTTTAATAGTGATGGAGTTTCACCATGTTGGCCAGGCTGGTCTCGAACTCCTGACCTCAGGTGATCTGCCTGACTCAGCCTCCCAAAGTGCTGGGATTACAGGCATGAGCCACTGTGTGTGGCCTCAATTCATCTCATAGAAAGAAGAAAACTGAGAAAAATAAGTAGCTTAATGCCCACACAAATCAATACAGGTTGAGTATCCCTTGTTTAGATAGCTTGGGACCAGCAGCATTCAGATTTCATACATTCTCAGATTTTTGAATCTTTGTAGAATGCAGGAGCATCCCTAATCTAAGAATCCAAAATTCGAAATGTTCCAATGGCCATTTGGGCATGGCAGTGCTCAGAAAGTTTGGGATTTTGGGGCATTTTGGATTTTCTAATTAGGGATGCTCAACCTGTATAATGAGTTCAATAAAAGGGCACAAATAAAATTAGAGAGAGAATAAATCAGATATATATGAATAATGGTTTGAAATATTTTGAAGCATATACCAGTTATATATGAATAACAGTCTGAAATATTTTGAAGACATATATGAGAGAAAAGGGATACTTGCCAATAACAGAATATTCTGAAATGTAATTAAGCACTTACTAATAAAATGTTATTAAAGACTTATTGTGATATTAATTTTCAGCAACCATTTATTTATTCTCTTAAGAAAATATATGAATATGGATAAAGATGGGCACTTCAAAAGTGAATAGAAATATAAAAAATCTGACATAAGTTTTTGTAACATATGGCTTTAGAAATAATGTTTTAGAACATGTATAATACAAAAAAACATGTAAAATGCTTTGTGCTGATCTCCATTTTCCCCCTCATCTCTTAAGGAAAAGAACCTCAAGGAAAATTGTGCTGAGACTGTGAATTAAATGAATGTCAGTAGGGCCTGAGACAGAAATGGAGATTGCAGCAGCTCAGCAGGGACAATCAAATGCTACTCTGGATGCTAGCTTAGAAACACACCTTTTGAACAGGAACTGGCTCAGGCTTGGGAGTAGCAGATGCTCTAAGGAAGAAAAGAAAGAAAAAAAAATGAATTTTTATAAGCTTGCAGACTTCTTAATGGAATTTTTACTATTATAAGCCTTAATATACTGAATCATTAGAATTTATAGTTTCATAATTCATAGCTTTATTGTTCACAATCTTCCAATATATTAATGTAAATCAAATGTGCAAGGTTCAACATTCTTACACACTAAATATTCAACAGCAGTATCTGGTTCTCTACAAATTCATCTGAGGAATGGTAAACATCAATCCTGTTTGTGAGTGCACCCATGTTTAATAGTTAAGGCTATCGCCCACCTAAAACGGTGAAGTCTAACAAACATGACCTTCTGATCTCTGAGTGGCTCCTCAACCATCTAATCTGACTCCAATCTCCAATAGTATCTGTCTTGTCTCCTAGCATCCATGAACAACATCCACAGGATATTGGGTCTCTGTGAAGATGCTGAATATATTCTGGTTGAATTGGGTCAATGAATGGATATTTATTTTTGTATGCCTATTTTTAAGTGTTTATGCAAGTTAATATATGTGTTTTGCTAAAAATAAACTGTAAGTTCTTCTATTAGGCTATAATTTCAGTAAAGGCAATAACCATGTCCCATTTGTGTCTGTATTTCAGCACAGTGTCTGGCATGTAACAGGTCATCAGTAATGAGTGTGGAAAAGAGAGAGTGAAAAAAAAGACAAAAATCCATGTACATAACTTAATTATTTCCAAATTCAAAATAATTTTTATTTTAAATATATGCTTCTTGTACTATGTTCTTATTGTACCTTTGGTTAGCATGGGCTCAACAGTAACAATAATTGGTTTGGAGCAATTATCTCATATAATCTTAACCATAATCCAAGTAAAAACTATTGTCATCCTAATATTCAGAGAAGAAACTTCAAAAGAAGTGTAGGTAAATTGCTTAAGATGGAGCTGAGGCCCATAATTGTTAAATATAATAATATACTGGTTGTATTCAAGGAGATTAACTAAATGATTGGGAAAGCCTCTAATGTTTTAAAGCCTATTTATTTAGTGTTAAGGTATATGTTATGTTTAATATGCCAGAAGCAATTTGATTTCTCTCATATCACACCAGCTGGAGGGTAACAGAGCAAGCACAGAATTCAAGGAATATTAAGCATAGCAGGTAAATACTAAGTGATAATTTTAAGCTATAAACCATGAGACCATTTTACTTTAAAGAAAACAGATTACAAACAGAAGACAGTAGCATGGGATATTCGGTCTCTATGAGTGTAATATAATAATGAACTCTGATCAACAATTTTAGCAGCAACTGAATTTTCCAAAAACAGTTAATTTGGCTAGCTATGGCAGGCACTGAGAATTGGCTAACCTAATGAGAGGTCACAAAGGATGTTAATATTCAGTTACTGCAATACAGATTACTCTCTGTGCAGTTACATGAACTTCCATGTGTATAATTTAATAGACAATTTCTCTTTTAGCTTGTAGGGTTATTATAATGAACAAAGAAAACAAGTTCAAGTAAAGAACAGTGGAATCTTCCTTTCAGTGAAATTTCTTAATAAGATATAATCACAAAGGATCTACTCATTAAAACCACCAAGACATTACAGAAAGTTTGCCAATAGAAAGGATAGTATTCCTTCTCTTCTAGACCCTCAGGTGCAAGGGGTGCTTCTTGTAACATAAAAGCAATTTGTAAAAACAGAATATGATATTTAACAGTCATTAGGCTACCAAATTTAGATAAAATGCATATATTCCATATCTATAAAAACAAACCCACTAGTTTTTTTGTAAAGCTGACAGCCCTTATTCAGAGTATCAGCAACAACAAAAGCATGAGAATGATGTTTTTATTAATTTTAGAGTCTAATCTTTTATTTTGTTGAGAAAACATAAAATGAGTCCTAATAGACTTTAACTGAAAGCTCTATAAAATAATACTCGAAATTTTCAATTCACACATAAAAATCAAATCTAAAATTTGAATGTTTGTCCTGATTCCCTTCTGATAAAGTATCAGAAGTGCAATGACATGAACTAAGACAGGCAAACATGGAAAAGAGGAGACATATATCTTTACATTCCCAGGGTTGAGTTTATTACACATTAAAATCTCAAACATGTTTTTGCAGAGAAAAAAATGGACTGGCTTATAATTAAATGTCAGATAATATAATTGACATTAGATGCAATAAAAATTAGTTCTTCTGGTTTAATTAACCACTAGAGTCAAAATCATTTGAAACTTAAAAAAGAAGTTTCCTTAGATTTATTTTATTACATGCTAATCAGAGCGTTGTCTGACTTCTGTTTGAATATTTATAGAAGCTCACAATTTTGGCCACACAAATTTTGAACCCAACTGCTTAAATGCTCTTCATTTTAGTGTGCTATTTGCTTATTGAAGTAAACAGAAAAAATCCAATTATCCACATTACATTAAAAACACTGGGAAAAACATTTTTAACACACAGTATTATGTACATAAAATTTAGGGGCCAGGTGCAGTGACTCACGCCTGTAATCCCAACACTTTGGGAGGCTGAGGCAGGCCGATCATGATGTCAGAAGTTCCAGACCAGTCTGGCCAACAAGGTGAAACCCTGTGTCTACTAAAAATACAAATATTAGCCGGGCATGGTGGTACACGCCTGTGATCCCAGCTACTCAGGAGGCTGAGGCAGAGTGAGAATTGTTTGAACCTGGGAGGCGGAGGTTGCAGTGAGCTGAGATTGTGCCACTGCACTCCAGCCAAGGTGACAGGAAGATTCAGTTTCAAAAAAAAACAACAAAACTAGGCTGGGTGTGGTGGCTCACACCTGTAATCCCAGCAATTTGAGGCAGGTGGATCACCTGAAGTTAGAAGTTTGAGATAAGCCTGGCCAACATGGTGAAACCCTGTCTCTACTATAATTAAAAAAATTATACTGGGGTGGTGGTAGGCGCTTGTAATCCCAGCTACTTGGGAGGCTGAGGCAGGAGAAATCACTTGAATCCAGGAGGTGGAGGTTGCAGTGTGCCAAGATTGCGCCACTGAACTTCAGCCTGGACAACAAGAGCGAAACTCCATCTCAAAAAAATTATAACATATACTAGTTATACTTTAAAAGATCAGTAAACTACAAAACTCTTATATTTAATTACATATTCTTAGGACACTACAACTACTGTGGTTCAGAAAATTTAAAATACTATGACAAAAGAAATCTATAAAACAGATGAATAACAAAGACACTAGTTTTAAAAAGCAATTGTTACTAACTCTCAAGGAACAAAATATAAAGATATACCACCTTTTCCTTACAACTGTATAAAGATTTTCTTAATGTTAATACATAATACTTGTGAGAATACTTCTAAATGTATTTTTCTTCCAGTATTGGGGAAGAACTACACATTAATACAGCTCTTTTGGAAATGGCATTTATTTGTTAAAAGCCCGGAAGAAAGCTCATGTCCTTTGACACAATAACTTCTGGGAATCTATTAGAAGGAAATAATCTGAAATATGGAAAAGACAATGTATAAAGATATTCATTCATCACAGTATAATTTATAATAGTGCAAAATTAGAAACAACCTATTAAATATACAATGAGGAAATGGTTAATTTTAATATAATAATATGATGAAACATTATACAGTAATTAAATTAATTCTTGGAAAGAATTCTGCCTTGCATGATAAAATGCTTACTTTATGGTATTATCAAGTAAAAAAATATATAAAATGACATATATACATGATTGGTAAATGGAAAAAAATGGATAGAAACACACCAACATTTAGGAGAGGTTCTCTCTAAATACTATTTTTTCTCTTTTATGTGTGTATTTTCCATATTTTATATATAACAATGTATATGTACAACTTTTTATAATGCAAAAGAGTATTTTTCAAAGTATGTTTCATGGAAAAGTACTTTCCAAAAAATAAAAAATTATGTTATGAAGCTATCTGGAAAATATGGAGTTAAAGTTACATAGCGTCTTAGCCACAGGACTTCTCCAAGCCTTTAAATGCCTAAAGAAGAAAATACTGTGGATTGTCGCCCAAACTCATTTCAAGGAGAACTCATCGTTTAGGAAATATTTCTCAAGACTGGAGTTAGGAGAAGAAAAATCTTCTGGGAAATTTTATTTTAAAGAAATATTTAAAGAAAGAGCAAATCTTTGTAAAGTCTGAAATGTTTACTAAGTCTCCTACAAGTGACTAAAGTTAAGGGAAAGAAATATTACAAGATTTATAATATTTAAATCTTTAAAATTCTCAAACTCTTTTCTTATATGAATTATCTTTCTTATCAAACCAGCACTTTCTTGAACTTTATGTTTAATAAGATACCCAAACACCAAGAGCATAATTTAATCAATACTTAAGGAGCAAAATCCTATTTCCTTCACCAAAGTGAAACATATCTATTTCCAATATTCCCTGGGGAGAAAATCCTAATATGTGAATAAGGAAATCTATTTCTCAAAATTAGAACTGTTGTAATTGTCTTTCTTTTCTTTCAACAAATATTAATCATCTTGCACTTTAACAATGTCATAGTTTATATAAAAGCAATAATTTTTTAAAGGACGTTTAAAAAATTGAGGTATAATTATGATAAATTTTCTTCCTACATTTTTGTCTTCAAATCCTGGCAAATTTACACAAGGGGGTAACAAATCCCCGTTGAATTACAGTGATCATCACAAGTCACTTTTGTGTAGTGTGTGAGTTACAAACCAGCAGAGAGATCCTGGCAATGGCTTAGTGCCACGAGTTCAACAATTTGCTTATTGTTCTCTCTCCTTGCTGTGAAGCCACTGTTCAGAAGTAAGCCATGGTGGTGAGATACCAGTGCCTTAGCCCAGTAGTATCCTCAGTTCATGAAATTCAAAGAACAAAGCCATCAATGTGGCTGGAACAACCTATATGAAGTTAATTGATTTTTGTAAAAGCAATGTCCGAAATAAAAATCCCCGATGTATTATAACCAGTTTCAGAACCTCTACCTGAACAGTTGAAAGGAGTTTTAAGTGATAACCAACTATATTAAAAACTAAAATTGTGATGTACTGGTTAGAATAATGTGTAGGAAAAATTATGCCATAAATAAACTGCAGCCCTATCAAGAATTAGATGCAAATGAATCAAGCTAAACCGTATCTTTTGAATACCCAATGCAGCATTATACTTGTTATATTTTTAACTAATTAATGTATTTTCCTAAAACTGCTTTATAAAATAACATGTTTTTTAGTTAATAAGGTTCTGAATGTTTACATTAGTGTTTAAGAATGAGGAGCCAGACAATAGAGCTAGAATGATAAAGATTATGCACATTACTTGTTATGTCTTGGTGACTCCCTCGAACATCTAATATACTTAACTCATAAACAATCATACAGAAAAAAAGGAGGGTGTTTGGTTCATCTTCTATGAGATGAGCTCTTATCTAAGTTTCCCACAGTATGGCCATCTTTGGACCCACTGACCTTGGACCCATAAACACTAGGGTACATCATTAATCACTTTAATTGCAAAGTTGTCAATTTGTAATAACAAAGCAACTCCAGAAGGAAAAAAGTGAGCACTCAAGAGTACAGAAGGATGTCTTTCTAAACAGTTTCCTCACATTTTATTGCATATTCAGCTAGTTTACTGTCCCAAATACTCAAACCTTAAACATTTAAATCCCTATGGCAATATATCATAGCTTTTTCTAAATGGTTTGAGATTATGTAAAGATTCTATTTCCTATAAACCAAAGTACAAAATAGTTATATCTGAGCATATTATAACAGTTTGTAGCTTACAAAAGACTGTACTCTCCACATACACATGTACTCACACACACTCACTTCCTTTCTCCCTTTTTGCATATTCTCTATCTTACTATAGGAACTAACATGTACTTTTCCTTTCCTACAGAGAGAAAGAAATAACCCAAAGCTGGTCAGGCTTTTTGAAGAGTCAAAGAAAGAAGGAAAAAAGACATAAGCATGGGAATTGCTTTAGCCCATCTGACTGCTTGGCTTTAAATTGAGTATGGTTCTGATATATATCCAGAACAGGCAGTTACGACTTGATAATTACAATACTTCTCTAAGTATATTTAATTATAATATATTTAATTACAATACTTTTCTAAGTAGGGTTAGTGCTTTTATTGTAATAATCCTCTTCGGGTGGCCATGAAAGTTTATTAGAGTTTGAGAAAAAAAATTTCATCAACCAAATATAACCAAATATAAGTCAAGCCAGAGAACCAATGGATGGAAGAAAGGAAGAAAATAAGAGAATATTAGGGCAAAGCGTAAGTGATATCACCCCAATTTGTTATTTTAAAGTTCAAATGATAAATACTTAAATACCTGAAAATCTCTAAGAAAGCAAGCATTTTGTGGCCGGGTACAGTGGCTCACACCTGTAACCTCAGCACTTTGTGAGGCCAAGGCAGGCAGATCACAAGAACAAGAGATCGAGACCATCCTGGCCAACATGGTGAAACCCTGTCTGTACTAAAAATACAAAAATTAGCTGGGTATGGTGGCGCATGCCTGTAGTCCTAGCTACTCAGGAGGCTGATGCAGGAGAATTGCTTGAACTAGGGAGGCGAGGGTTACAGTGAGTCGACATAGTGCCACTGCACTCCAGCCTGGTGACAGAGAGAGATGCCAAGAGGGAGGGAGGGAAGGAGGGAGGGAGGATTTTGTAAAGTAGCAATTCAAGCAAACTTAAATTTAAATAGCATAAGAGGAACCAGACTAACAGCTACCTTAAATTTATTCTATGTGCCAGGTACTCTACAACATACCCATATACTATACTTTTCACTTACAATAATCTCATGATATAGGTGTCATTCTCTCATTTTAAAGATGAGAAACTCAACTGCAAAGGGGTAAAATTGGACAAGCATGCTGGCTCATGCCTGTAATCCAGCACTTTGGGAGGCTGGGGTGGGCAGATCACCTGAGGTCAGGAGTTGGAGACCAGCTTGGCCAGCATGGTGAAACCCCATCTCTACTAAAAATACAAAACTTAGCTGGACATGGTAGTGCGCACCTGTAGTCTCAACTACTCAGAAGCCTGAGGCAGGAGGACTGCTTGAACCTGGGAGGCGAAGGCTGCAGTGAGCTGAGATGGTGCCACTGCACTCCAGCAAGACTCTGTCAAACAAACAGACATACAAACAAACAAAGGGGTAAAACGACTTTATCAAGTCATCCATGAGTTTGGAGTGGGAGACTAGTTATCATTCCAGTCATTCTGCAAAGACTCTGCTCTTCAACACAAATCGCTTGAATTTCTAAAATCAAAATCAACCCAAGCAAAATGGCTTTCCAGTATCACCGTCTCTTCTAACCCCCTCACCATAGTTGGGGGGGTGCATTTTGTGGGAAGAACACTTACTCCATACGGGTACAGGTCGTCTCTAAAGTTACCCACAATCCAAAATTATAAAGAATCACGTCATGGAAGAGTAAGAATCAATAAAGATGTCATTTCACTCAAGTTGCCAAAAAAAAAAAAAGTCCAAAACAAAACTTAGTGTGGGCACACCCCAAACTGACTTGGTGACCTGGTGATATTCCATGTAAATTCATTTAGTCAAAGCGTAAATCTTCTAAAGTATTCCAACAAAGATACAACACTTGGTTATCTCCTTAGCTACATGTATTTTAAAATATTAGCATATGGCATATTTTTAAGAATAAGTGTTTTATATATCTTAGAACTTATTTCCATACATCTTTCTTAAAACTATTTTCAAATTATGTGCAAAGTTTCACAGTATTCTACTTGATTTCAGAGGGAGAAAATTTACATTTATTTCCATAGTAACATTTTTATAAGGGAAAAAAATTTCATTTGCCCATTGTGCCTCATGTCCACACTCAAAAATAACTTCAGAATCATTTAAAGAAAAAAAAATCCATTTTTCTAAATAGTAGCTATAAAATTTTTATATCTAAAAGAATGAAGAGATTGTATAATAGTTTAGATGTATTTAAGAATAAAAGAGATTTCAAATTTAAAAGTAATTTATTTTTACTATAGAAAAAATTTCATTACAGTGAAAATACCATTTCAATAAAGGGTCTCTATAAAAAAATTATTTTATATGTCCCATTTTTAAGAAATGGCAAATTTTATTATATGGGGCCAGACCGTAAATATTTTAGTCTTTGTGTGTCATATGATCTCAACTATTTACCTCTGTCACTATAGAAAGACACAGACAAAACCTAAGTAAGTGATCATGGTTGTGTTCCAACACAACCTTCATAAAAACAAGTGGTGGAAAGAATCTGACCCGTAAGCCATCATTTGACAGCCTCTAGTTTTAGATCATGTTAAGGTTTTGATTACAACAAACCTTCTAGTAAGTAATCCTACATGACCATGGCTCTTTTGGTCTCTAAACCTCATAATCATTCTGCACTATGAAAAGCCCTAATATGTTTAGATACTGATATAAGAAATGAAAGTTAAACGTATTATTCCTTCTGTAGTTGCAGGACACTACCTTTAAATTCCTCTTATCTCCTCTACCTAAAATTTTCACACTGTTTACAACTGTTTAGCTGATCTATCTGCACTTCCATACCACCCATCCAAATTAAATTCATACCACACAGCACTGATATTGAAGCTTGGTCAGATTTAATATTATTGGACTAGAATAACATTTTAAGCACTATTTGTAACTCTGCTAGTCAGCACTCCAGTTCATTTGCTAATAGAGAAAGACTACTAAAAACCTCTTTCATCCCTGCTTCTACATACTATAAACAGAAGTATTAGTAACATAATTATTTTTTAAAAATTCTAAAAGAACAAGTGAAAAGAATATACCCTGGATTTTTATGCAAAAGACTGATAGGTATAATTCCCTTCTTTCCAGTCTTTCCATTCTTTTCTACTAAAACTCTATATTTTTTAACAGTTGTGAACTATGCTACCTTTAGGAATGATTTAAAAAAAGCAATTTGTAATAGAATTGCATTCTCAGAAAGCTTACTAAGATCTAATGCTAAGTAGTTACTTCTACTTGATAGATTTTCTCTTCCAGCTTCAATCAGGTAGAGAAAAAATACATTTTTATCAACATAGTACTTCATTACTAATATGAAAATAATAAAACATGCAGGGAAAATAATCTGCCTGCGAAAAATGAAGATTCTACATTTTATTGGCTCTTTTGTAACACTACTAAACTGCCCTTAAACATAGTTAAAATTCATATTAGGGGAATAAGTATCAAGAACAGAATCATATTCTAAACTCTATTTTCACAGGCTTTAAACAATGTATATAAAATTAACTGCTTCAGGAAAACGTGCTAAAGGTCAGATGTTGAATGGGGGTTATACACAGGATAAGAGTAGTATAAGCAAACACAATTCATAACCTACTTATTTTTTTCTTCCTTTCCAGAAAAGCATAGAGCCCTAAAGAGACACAGAGTTCCTGCATTTCACATTCAAGCCTTCTCTTATAAAGCTCTTTGTTGATATACGAATTCTTTGAGGAAAAGAACAAATAGCTGAATAAAGGTTGCATTAGGCAACATACAGTTTCTTTGTTGACAGAGGGTCATAATACCTCCCTTGCAGAACTGTTTTGAGGATCGAATTAAGTAATGTATGTAACATATCTAGTGAAGTTCTTGGCACAAAGTAAGAAATGATAGATGGCACCTTCCCCGGAAGCAGATGACCTGACTCTGGAGTTCTGGAAATTATTCTGTTTCTGATTATATACTGTTAGAATCAAATTAAGCTAATAGGATCAATTTCAAGGAAAACAGTAACAACAACAAAAAACCTACAGATAAGCAAGAAAATATCACTTACTGAGTACCTACCAAATGCCAATAATTTCAATTGACCCATTATATAAATTATCTCATTTATTCTTCCTGAGAAAGTAGTATGTTCTCATTTTACATATAGGAAACAGAAGCTCAAATCGGCTAACTTGACCAAAACTTAGAATTTGAAAGTGGCAGAAGCTGGATTAGAACCCAAGTTGTCCAGAGCCTATACGCAGACCTAACATTCTCCTTCTAGGAATAACATCAAAGAGAAAGTTATAAAATTAACTTTGATAAAGAACTTCAGAGAATAATGGCTTCAAACAATGAGTAACTACTTTCTATTAACAAACAGCTA
The DNA here is from genome assembly GCF_009761245.1 of Sapajus apella. NCBI lineage: Eukaryota > Metazoa > Chordata > Mammalia > Primates > Cebidae > Sapajus > Sapajus apella. The sequence continues at coordinate 3,509,926 of NW_022436985.1, forward strand.
TTCATTTTCAATGACATGTTGTTTATAGAATGTCATTTTTTATTTAATTCAAGTAAACACGGAAGTTACTCATTGTATATAATATATACATATATGTCTATGTACAGTCAATATATTCAAACATATAATACATCTACCTATCTATCTGTAGAGTGAACACTTTACAGACTGCACAATATACATATAAAAAAGAGATTAAGTTCTTCAGAAAATTCCCAATGAAAGCTCAGTAAGTAGATGCAAAAACAAAGAAACGGTTTTCAGACCATTGTTCTTTACTTTTCCAGAAAAGAAAATTAGTTTGTCCTCCACAGCAACAGGAAATCTCTAATAATTTCATTTTTCAGCAGGACGGGATTGGAATTTCTGTAATGAATATCTTCTCTGGTGCTAAATTGGGTGTTCTGTTCAAAACTGTAACCAGCTTCTGACATTAGTAGCCATGCAGATACCAAGATACCACATCACATAATCTTCTTGTGGGTCTTGAGAAAATAATGGAAGTGGAATCATGGTCCCCACTACAACTATCAATAGTGATATGCTACCAATAACAAAATGAATTAGATCTCAGGACTGATGTGTGCCCCGTGATACAGGGGGTTGCATACTGAGCATGCAGGATTTATAGAAATAACTATGATGGTTCCTTTTTAATTTGGTTTTGACTACACATTCATATAACTGCATATATACCTAATCACTGAATAATATATTTTTTATTATGTTCAACTCTTTTTGAATCAGCCTCTGCTTTTATAAACATACAAACAAACACCCTTATGTTATAGTCAGAATCTAGCTCCTGTCAACCTGACAATCGTGTTAGGACTAACATGGCCTTCTACATTACCAGAAATTATTTAACCAGTCAACTTATTCCTGACTGATAATTATTTTACCCAGCATCACTTCAAGTTCAAGGGCAACACTCATGCTATGTTTTTTCCTTAAAATAACTTATTTCATTAATTTCTTAATTAGTTCCACAAATATTTATTAAACCCATAATATAGAAGGCTCTGTTGAAGGAGGTGGGGCAATTGTAATAAATAAAACAGACAAAAGTCCTCCTTTGAAGGTGCTTATATCCATTTGAGAGAAGCACACTAACAGGCAAAATATTTCACATGGTAATAAGTGCCATGGAGCATAATAAAGCAAGACACAGGAAAGGATACACTATTTTACACAAAAAGGTCAGAGAAGGCTTCTCTAATGAGGTAAAATCTGAAAAGAAACCTCAGGTACAGAATTCCTGGCCGGCCAAATAGCAAGTGCAAAGTCCTGAGGCAGGAATGTACCAGTGGGGCTAGAATGGTTCCAGGAAAAGCTGGGGAAAGCAGTGAGAGATAAAGCTGCAGAAATGGCAGGGGACCAGAACACATGAAGTATATGAACCCATTAAAAGGACCTGGTCTTTTATTTTGAGTGAGATAGAAAATTATTCCTAAATGTAGTACTTCATTTTGGAAGAAGGTTAAATCCAAATCTCAGTGTTAAGCAATAAATTAGCCTATATGTATGTTTGATCTGTATAAGCCTACTTACTAAAAGAAAGGAAGAAAGAAGGAATAAAAACTGCCCCAAATATTAAATATATTGTGATGAACAAAACACAAATAGAAAACAACAAAATATCTAATTTGTCTTCCACCTTTTCAAAGTCTGAGACACGCTATTTGAGGTTCACCTTTATATGTACCCTGTTCTATGCCAATACCAGAGGCACAACTTTGCCAGTAATTTTTAAAAATTAATTAATTATTTATTTATTTATTTTGAGACGGAGTCTCACTTTGTCACCCAGGCTGGAGTGCAATGGCGCGCTCTCTGTTCACCACAACCTCTGCCTCCTAGGTTAAAGCAATTCTCCTGCCTCAGCCTCCCAAGTAGCTGGGATTACAGGTGCGTACCACCACACCCAGCTAATTTTTGTATTTTTAAGTAGAGACAGGGTTTCACCATGTTGGTCAGGCTGGTCTTGAAGCCCTAACTTCTTGATCCATCCGCCACAGCCTCCCAAAGTGCTGGGATTACAGACATGAGCCACCCCACCTGGCTGCCAGTAATTTTTTTCCAGGCACATCTCTTTTTCTATTCTTGTCCAGGCTAAACATGTTAAATTGCAAACCTTTTTGTAAAGTGAGTATTTTTAAGTATTTCCATAAAATTTAAGGGAATAAGTTTTCCAGCACTCAGCACAGCCTTATCAGAAAAACAAAGTCAGTCTGCTATCTTTTGTGTAGAACACATGAAATGAGAATTCTTCATAGTCTCAACTTAGCTTTTTCTAGTTATGTAACACTTAAAAAATAATTTTGGGTGAGTTTAGATATTTTTTAAAACCCGAAGGTATTCAGAGTCAAGGAATTTAAAAATTAGCGATCAAATGTGGCTATTTTAGCTATAGATAGGCCAAGTCTCTCCTTATTTAATAACTTCAAGATGAGCCTTTAACTTTACATTCATTAGGAAATAGAATTTTGTCTAACATCCCTATCACTATACTTATATTACTAAGTCAAGGCATTCAAAGTGATAATAATATCTACATCTAAAAATAGGAACTTGAAAGCCAGCTAAATTTTCAAATGTTTATTTTTACAATTTCTTATATTATTTGTGATTTATCTCACATTTTTACCATTACAGAGAGAATTGAAACTCATTCAATTGTTTATTAAGAATCTTTATTTTTGTTTATAGAAAACTGAATGTTCTTTATAAAAGACTTGTTTATATTACTGATTGAAAATTTAATGGATTTTGTTGAAAATTTAAGCTAAATTAGAACTGCAAAGCTTTTCAGTATTAACAAAGTATTATTATCTTTTTTTCTAACAAAGGAACCATAGAAAACATAAATTGTATCCTTCACCTTCTAATAACTTTTCTGTTACAGCTAAAAAATCTGAAACCATAGCAAATTAGCAACACATTATGCCTAATTCACCAAAAGGTATGCTTCTTAAGTCCCCACGACTCCAACACTCTTTGAGTCTAATAGATTAGAAAATGACCTAAAATGGTGCTAAACATACACAACTCACAACGTATGCAACTCATCATGGAATCTCAACACTCAAACTGGATTACACTTGTTTGATGGGACAAATCCACTAAGCAAAAAGCTTGAAAACTGTGGCAATGTGAAATGGCTACAATAGTTCCTAAATGCTTCTTCTTAATTTCAGTGCTTATCTCCCTGCAGACCAGGAACAAACAGTTCAGACTGGTATCAGTACAAGACCCACAAATTAAATAGCACTGATCTAGAAAACTGTTTTCACACTTTTATCACACTGGACATCAGATATACATTTTGTATCATTATCTACCTAATACAAGTATGGAGCAGTAACATGTATATTTTCCTGTGCAGCCTGTTAAAATATATTATTTTTATTTACAAAACAAAACAAACTAGCTGGAGGGAGAGGATGCTGGTCTTGACCCTAAAAACTGAATATATAAAGTCTAAGTTTGATAAACATCAACCTTGACTCAAAGGTGGAGATCTCAGAAAGGCCTAGAGGTCTGAGAAGCCACATAATAAACATGATGACTGGCTAACGGGTCACAAACAAATGTCCATTGAATTGTACTGGAAAAGCCCATTCGTAAAATAGTATTAAACTATTTTAACTTTTAAAAAATTCTGCATGCAATAATATCCTCAAAGACATAAAATAAGCAGATCTATCAACAACAACAACAATTAACACAAAGTTCCGGCTAGGACACGTCTGCAAAACTCATCACCACCAAATTTGCTTTTGACATAATTAGAATGACTGCAAAGAATAGAAATGCTGACCATAGATTACTATATGTGCTGTTCCAACAATAACATCCTGTAGCAAGTGCTTATAAAACAGAACTACACAAGAGAGATTTCCCCTATTTGGCAATGAGTAAAAATGTGAAGAAGCCAGACACTGATGCCTATCTCTTAAGATAAATAATCTAAAAAGTATTAGATTCCTTAGTGAGAGAAAAACATACCCTCTAATCTGATGTCTTCCTTACTTTGGCTCTAAGGATCCCCTAAAAGACTGCCGGAGAATAAGAATAGAGATTCCTGTCATATTAATTTCCTCTTTTATTAGAGTCACAGAAAGATCTGAGGCCTCGCAAAGGATAACAACCAGTGCATAGAAAAAAACACATGTTCCATGCTGTGATCTTTAAAAAAGTATTTACGATAAACAAAAAAGCACATATATAACTCTAGCATCAAAGTTACTGGCTCCTCTCAAGATAATGATCCTTTTCTCCCAGAACTATTTTGCAACTCTTTTGGCTGTTTTTCTAAAATGTTCTTGCTGAATACCAATGGTGAGTTTTTAATTCAAAAAACTTTCCCTTAATTAGCATTGTCTAACTGGAATAAGCTGTATCACTGTATCAGGGATTCTTGAAGAGGGGAAGGATCAATTGGCCCACAAGATCTCTTCAAGCTCAAGGGAATTTGAATAATACCACTAACATACAGCCTGTATCATATGGTGTTCTTCATTCTAAAATCTGTCTATATTAGCTAATTATTTTATTTTTCTCAGGAGTATATTATTTGTAACAAGGTAGAAGAGACTCAGAACAGACTGGTAAATAAATCCAACACTAGACTGACTTTAAAGACAAGCAAATCACAGGTGCATTTTAAAAAAATCATCTAAGACTTGGCCTGGTTATTTTGACAACACAGCCTCAAAAACGTCCAGTATCCCAGAGCCAAAGCAGTCTGCCCAGATTCTAATCCTAGCTCCTCCATTTACTAGTTTTTCAACCTGAGGCAAGTTACTTAACTTCTCAGTTTCCTTGCCTGTAAGATGGAACAGCAATAACAAGGTATTTTTAAGATAATAATAATAAGGTACTTGGGACACTAAACCCAATATTGTTTTGTGAAAGCCATTCCACTAGACTTATTTCAGAAAATTTCAGTTCTTGGTTGCCATAATAATGGGAGAGTATGGGAATAACGATAAGTGAAATAACTCAGGTCCAAATTATATAAAATCACCCCTAAGCTTCTAGAGTGAAGCTAAAGTCCACCTGTCTTCTAAACAGTTTTCTTAATTAGCAACAATTCAGGGCTTGGTGGCAGCTACATTTGTTTCTGTAAATTTCAATCAAAGAGAAAGCATATATGTTGAATCACCAAGGTGAACTCAACGATGCCTTTGCTGAATTCCCCTCAGGCCCTTCGCTGAATCCTAGGTACAAGGACAAAACATAGGCTCTCCATGACCTAGAATTATGTGCATTTGCCCTCAGAGGCAATGTCTGGGGGACAAAGTGGGCCTTGGATGCTTCCAAACCATCACAATGATTGGCAATGGAGTCCACATAGATAAGAAACAATGAAACAATCACAGACTGGCTAAAGATGGAGCTTTGCTCCCAATCCTTATAAAGAAATCCAACATATTAAAATTTTCTCTGAAAGTGCTTCCAACCATTAAGTTCTATGAAAAAAGTTATGACACAAATAGCCAATGCCAAAAACATGTATATTACAATATAGCCAACATGTTTCCTCCTCTTTCATTTGCATCAATGGTAATAACCCAAAGGCCCAGTCATAATGGCAATAAAATATAATAATTACAGAACAGAGTAGCAGCTGTGTTTATGGACCACACCCAAGGCTGTTGGTGAGCTGCATACCACAATTAATGTTGGGATCCATATTCAAGGCAAATTGAACTTGCATTATAATCTTTGTTCCTGTTTTGACATGCACAACATCTAAGAGTTTGGCTTTCAACCATGGCCTTGTTTTCAGCTTTCTGTCACATAAAATTTCAATTTAGCATCTCACTGATCTTCTGTTTTCTAGGGAAACCTACCCCAAAGCAAACACTGGCATATGCTAATGCTTCAGTGTTCCAATGAAAACAAGATGCAGCATGATTCACTGCTCTTCTTGTTGAATCTGTGCCTTATGTGAGTTCTAAAGAGATCAGCAGTTAAATGTGCTAGAATATTGATGAGTATGGTTATAAGAAGACAGTGTTATAGAAGAAACGTTTGACAGTGAAGCAGCCTTGTAAAAATAGCACTAGATAGTAGGTTCAGTTCAGTTAATTACAACTTTGCATCTCAGAGTCACCAAAAACGTCTGTTATAACCTAGATATTTGCTGTAGCCTATGTTCAATAAAATTGGATACTAAGAAAGCTAGTTTCTGAAATTTGACAAAATTCTCAGAAAATGCTTGAGAAATCAAAAAATCATAATAAAATCTTTTTTTATTTTTTCAGGTTTCATGACAGAAAACAATAAATTGATGTATATGAAACTATCACAATTTCTTAATAGTCTAATCAAAATCCTTATCCTATATTTTCTCTAGTTTACCAAAAATAATGAGCATAAAAGCTACTCAAATTTATCATTGCTATAGCTGAAATGCTCTAAACAAACAAAAAAAATCATCATAACTACTTGCAGAGGTGACCCAACACATGGTTTTATTAAAAACATTTAAAATCAACATCTACTTACATAACTTAGTTCTGATTAAATTTTTTACTAAACCCTCTCCCACACACAGAAAAGAGACCATGAAAATTCATCTTACAGAAAAATGGACTAGGGAACTAATTTATTATTTCACCTAGAATAAAAAAAAACAGCAACAAGAAAAACTGGAAAGCCCACATTTTTATCCCCCAACTATGTTAGTATTATAATTCTTACTCATACTTGAATATATTTCAAGGTTCAATATATAAAACAAATAAAAGCAAAGCTTCTCTGGTTAAAGTACAAGTATAGGCAGAAAACTCAAAACGTATTCTACTGGGTCTGCTATAACACCACCTTAGGATACCTTTAGACATTTCATATAGTTGAACACTCATATATAGACAGGAAAACAGAAATTCAGCAAGAATAGGTTGACTACTATTTTATTGCCCAATCTACCACACTTAAATGCTAGCCTTTTTTTTCTGTCTCAGTTTGCTCATTTGAGAGATAGCTATAATCATTTCCACACATCTACTTCACCATTATAAAGAGACAGAACAATATCAAGAAAATAAATAACAGCATGAATTTTATTTAGAGCCAAGCAAGACTTAGGTCTCAATACAATCTTAACAACAGTAAACTCACCTAAGTTAATTAACTTCTCTAAATTAGTTTCCTCATCTATAAAGAGGCAAAAACTATCTACATCACAGGGTTATTCTGAAGATTAAATGATGCAATCTATGTGAATTATCTTACCTTATGCCTATACCTTGTAGTTGATTAATAAAATAATCTAGAATTGGTACAGGATATCCATGTAAATACAATATAAATCTATTCAATGTTACAGTCATCATATGGTATTTTCATGGAGAAATTCATTATTAACAATTTAACTCCCTATTCTGGCACTTCAGTAGTGGAGGAAATAAGATTCAAATGAAAAAGATTACAAGCTAAAGTTAAAAGCACAAGGATTCTTCACACTTGTATTCAATTCTACTAGACCACAATTCTATAATGAAATTACATTTGACAAATTTACATACATCGTGGAGTAAGTTTTTCTCCACTTATATACAGATGCTCCTCGACTAATGATGGGGTTATGTCCCAATAAACCCATTTTTAATTGGAAATATCATAAGTAAAAAAAGCCTTTAGGCCGGCGCGGTGGCTCATGCCTGTAATCCCAGCACTTTGGGAAGCCAAAGTGGGCGCATCACCTGAGGTCAGGAATTCAGGACCAGTCTGGCCAACATGGCGAAACTCCCGTCTCTACTAAAAATACAAAAATTAGCCAGGCATGGTGGCATGTGCCTGTAATCCCAGCTACTCAGGAGGCTAAGGCAGGAGAGTCACTTGAACCTGGGAGGCAGAGGTTTCAATAAGTGGAGATTATCACCACTGAACTCCAGCTGGGGCAACAGAGCAAGATTCTGTACTGAAAGTGAAAAACAGAATGGTTTCACACCATTGTAAAGTCAAAAATTCATAAGTCAACCTTTGTAAATTGAGAACCATTCTGTATACATAGATACAGAATGTATTCTACATTGCACATACCAAAAGTATTTATACACTGCATATACCAAAAGTATTTTATTATATACTATGACAGTAAACTTTAAAAAAAATTGATAAAACCTCTTCACAAATTTGATAATGCTACTCCTTCCTTAAAACTGTTCATGCTCTTATACCATATGCATTTGTCAAAATTATAATAATGTGATTGTATACCGAATATCTCCTTTATTAGCTAATGTGACAGCTGCGTGGCAGCAGGTACCATCTCTCTCTTGTTCCCACCTATTTTCCTGAAGCTTGTTTTGAAAGAATGTATAATCTGTGTTTTTATATATACGTATGAATGTATGTCTGTATGAATGTATATACATATATAAATGAGTACATATAAAGAGAGAAAAGACTAGATGGATATCTATCAAAATATGCTTATTTTCTCTGAACAGCACAGGAGTTTTTTTTTCTGTATCTTCCAAATGTTTTTCAATATATGCGTAATTGTTTCACAAACAGAAAATAGCTATTCAATATTTTCTTAAAGAGAAATGTTATTAAAATAAAAGGTAACAGAATAAAAAAAAATAGCATTAGTTTGGAAGGCTACTTAAACTCAAATGATTCCATAATCTCTGGATGAAAGATGGCCTCAACAGGATTCCTGCATGTACTCAAGGAAAGGACAATGCGAAGAAAATCAATTAACTGGTTTTAAATAATAAAATGATTAAAATTATATGAAGACAACAAAAGATATAAAGTCCAACAACAAAAGATAGGACGAAGAGCTCATTCTTGGCAAAGATGTTTTTGATACAGTCATTTTATAAAGACAAATTATCTGTGGAGAACAATGTAAATAAATACACTGAGAATGTAAAAGAAGAGATTTTTTAAAAATGTATTTTCAGAAAATATTTTCACATTTCCAGCAAGCTTATTGAGTTTATTCATCCTCCAATGACATGTCCATATAATACTGTCTGTGGGAAGCTGAATTTCTTGATACTATAGGAACTGGATTTCAAACAAGCAGTGGTGGACATATCATATGGAGAGCTCTATAATCTGGCAAAGAGGGATGGGCTGCAGGATCAATCACAAGAGGGTAATCCAAACAGTGAGTGGGGCAGTGGTTCGCACATTCTTCAGGACCCACAATAACCACAAGTACTCTCTACAGACCCTGTGGATTCTCTATTGAATTCTAATACACTGGATTCTCCCATAATTTGGCTCAGCACTGAAAGAATATTTACATTGCCATAAGAATGAAAAAGTTGACTATGGATTTTTAAAAATTATTGTTAAATAATGATGATACTGAGAAGATGGCAAGAGAAGCAGAGTTGTAAAGCAAAATCTTCACCTATCACAAAAGGAAGTCAGAGGTTAATAACTAAAACTGATCATTTGGCTGGGTGCAGTGGCTCTTGCCTGTAATCCCAGCACTTTGGAGGCTGAAACAGGCGGATTACTTGAGGTCAGGAGTTCAAGACCAGCCTGAACAACATGGCTAAGCCCCATCTCTATTAAAAGCACAAAAATTAGCTGGGCATCATGGCATACACCTGCAATCCCAGTTACTAAGGAGGCTGTGGCAGGAGAACTGCTTGAATCTAGAAGGCGGAGATCTCACCACTGTACTCCAGCCTTGGTGACAGAGTGAAACTCCATCTCAAAAGAAAAAAGAAAATAATAATAAAACTGATAATTTAATAGAGTCAGGAGACAGTTAATATTTAGAAATATAAAGGTAAATACTAGGAGAAGTCACTGGTTGCCTCTGCTGAAAGAGAACAGGAAAGGGGAGGGGGGAAAAACAACTGGGATTTTTCTTGTATTAGATGACACTATAATTCTAGCTATTCTTCTCCTGCTTCAGATGCACTAATCAAACTAGACTACCAAAGTTACTTTATCTTGCCCTGTCCCTTCTAGAGTTGCCTGATGTTACCATGACAGGCATTTTTTTTTCTGCTGCCACCATATAAAACTAGATCACTCTTTTTAAAGCAATTTCAAATACTACTATTTTACAAAGCAAAACCAAAGGGAAAGATCTTTTCCTTCATTATGTTTCTACTTTATTATATTTTTTCTTATGAAAAATTTCATATTCAGATTTTATATTTATATATTAGTATATATAATTTTACTGAGAATAGACTTTGCTATAAAGAGATTTTTATATCTATCTGCATTCAATTGGTCAATGAATTTTCTATTGGGATCATATGCATAATCAGAAATTAATTTTAATGCACCCTCTTCAGGACTTTTAAATATAAAGATAATATTTATAAAGTTGGAATTTAGTCTATTTCTTTTTTATTTTAAAAGACTCTACATCTCATATATAATCCCTTTAATAATGCAAGCATTGAAAACAGCTTTTAACCAATACTTCCACTTTTCCCTCATTTTTTCCAACCACAAGAATGTTACCCACATTTCTTTAACCAAATCTCTTAGCTACTCAACTTGACAACTTGTAGATATGTTAAAATTATACTAGAGTATATATTACATTGTCAAAAAAGGGTTGTCACTAAATGGAATATATGACTTAGAAAGGAGATTAAGTTTCTCAAGATTCTGAAAATAGTTAACTGTGTTGATATATAAAAAACAGTCATCAAAATCTTGGTTTTACAACTGCAGTAATAAAAACTTGTATACATATCCACAGGTCATCTTAGCTACAAAATCACACTTTTTACTAGGCATTAGGTAGATATTAAGAACAGTGATTAAGCTTCCAAATCATTAGGCAGAGTCCAAAATCTTACCTTAGTTTAAGTAAACTTTACTACATAGTATCTTTGCCTAATAATCAGTTCATCATATACAGGAAAAAAGTCAATCAGTCCTTCTATAGAGAATGAATAATGTACTTTCTAAAGCCAAGAAAAGACATTCTTCTACTTATCCATATCATCTTAGAGAACAATTTATGCTCAACTGCACAGGAAAACTATTCTTTCTGAGATGACCTCAGTTGCTACCACTATTTTCCTTTATGGGTCATATACCAGACACAGCAGCTGGTTAGGTAATCATTATTTTGCCTCAATTTAATTTCTCATGTTTACGTATATTTTACCATTGCCTATGTGTCAAGACTTTTTCATGTATTGTAAGAGACACTACATAGCTGAATAAAAAGTGACTCCTTCTTCCAAGGATCTTAACATTTATTTAGGGAGATGAAATGAATAAGCAATACAGGGCTGTGGTTAAAAATATGGGCTATGAAGTAAAAAAAAACTTGACTCTAGAATTAAAAATCTCTGATGATGAAATCCAGTAATCAGCTTCAAGCATTTTAAACTCAATAAAGTTTCAGGGTCTTCATTTTAGAGAATCCAAGAAATACCATTTGATTTACTACAAACTTACACATGTATTAAGGTCCAGCTCTGGCACAAGTAATTTACGGGGTTCTTTGCAAACAGAGTAAATCTAGTAGTTTCAGACTACTAATTTTTCTATCCTTAGCCTTTGGTAGCACTACTGGCATTAAACAGGTATACAATAAGCTAAATTTGTCAAATAATGTTAATAAATAATATTGCTTCATTGAAAATAACTGTAGATTTAACTGAGTTAGAACCAGGCCAGCTAGAAAACCCTGAGATGGAAATGATCTTTTCTAGCAGAGGCATTACAATGATTACAGCCTCAGGTCACCAGTTACACACTGTCCTTAGCTTTATGCATGACTGGGTATCCTTTCACTGTGTTCTTCAAAATTTTCTAAACTCTTCTTGGGCCTTTGACTTTCCATTTGAATTTTAAATTGGTGTGTTAAGTTCAAGTTTTTATTCTTTTTGCTTAGCATTTTTTCTATTCTCTTAGTTCTTTCTGCATCTATTTAATTTTATTGCCATAAGGACCTCAACCTCAGTTCATGTGAGTATATTTCAAAGAAAAGTTACATACTGTTTTCATGACCTTCTTTCTAGTAATGCTTGTACAAGAAGCATTACTTAAAATACGATGATCAGTAATTTTCACTGTGAAAAATAAAACCATCATTAACTGCAGATATAAGAACTACTTTCTTTTGCTCAAGTATGGAGAATTACAATTGAGCACCGCAGAACTCCAAAATTGGAGTTTTAGAATTCCAAACTTTTAGAGTTCCAAAATTAGATATTTATGTCCTTCAAGTCATCAAAGCTTAAGTCAATCTGTGGTGCGTCTGATGGATACTTTGAACTGTATCAACTAAACTAAAATGCTGCTAGAGATAATACACCAAAGTTATTCTGAGAAGTGATGATAAGCTCTAGCCAAAGCCACACTGTTTGCTTGTAACTTTCAGCGTGTGACAACAGATAGAGCTTAAAATAATTTTACAAGGACAATAGCATTTGCTAAATACTTGCTAGCAAGTATTTGTAATTTCTCATTTTCTGTTATTCACTCTTTACACATTGGAAAGTAATTGGGAGATTTCTACTAAATACATAATACATAAATATTTCAGAAATGTCCTAACTTTGAATCTAAAAAGTGAGAGTAAAATGCATTTTATATAGAAAAATAATCCATACGCAATTATAGATTAGGACAAGAATATTTAAGACGAGAGCAATGTCTTGAAGCAAATCTTATAAAGTGAGCCAATAACAAAAATGTATTCAGATGACAATTCTACTGAATCATTATGTAACTAATATATTACTATACAATTTCCATATACTTAATATGTGTATTTATTTGTATGCTGGATATTTTACCACTCACTTAAGTAAGGAAGTATATAAAACTAAGTTTTCTATTCTGTAAATCATTATAGAAATATGAGGTACTGGTATCATCATTTTATTGAAGATTTTATAAAGAACATAAGAATTTTTTTTTTTTTTAAGACAGAATCTCGCTCATTTGTCCACGCTAGAGTGCAGTGGTGGATCTCCGCTCACTGCAGCCTCTGCCTCCCAGGTTCAAGCAATTCTGTGCTTCAGCCTCCCCAAGCAGCTGGGATTACAGGCCCCACCACCACGCCTGGCTAATTTTTGTATTTTTAGTAGAGTCGGGGTTTTACCATCTTGGCCAGGCTGGCCTTGAACTCCTGACCAGAAGTTTTTTTGAGATGGAGTCTTGCTCTTCCCCCAGGCTGGAGTGCACTGGCACAATCTCAGCTCATTATAAACTCCACCTCCATGGTTCAAGTTATTCTACTGCCTCAGCCTCCCAAGTAGCTGGGATTACAGGCGTGTACCACCATGATCAGTTAATTTTTGTATCTTTAGTAGAGACCGATTTCATCATGTTGGCCAGGCTGGTCTCAAACTCCTGACCTCACCCACCTTGGCTTCCTAAAGTGCTGGAATTACAGGCATGAGATACCATGCCCAACCAGAACATAAGTTTTGAATCATGATGTATGTAAGACTTCTCTAGACTCTAAACCCTCTGATTATATTACCATTTACCAACCTCAGTTTTCCTGGCAGCTGTGGCCCAGGGATGCTTAATAAATGCTTAAGAATGAATGAGTAAAGTAGGTAGGAAAAACTCCTCTTCAATAATAAAGAAGCCACCTCTGACAATTATAGCAAATAAATACAGTTAAGAAAAGTGAGTGCTCAATTCATTGTGACAACAGAGAGGAATATTCCAATGGATTTACAAACCCTATACAATGCTAGTAAGTGGCTGGGCATGGTGGCTCATGCCTGTAATCCCAGCACTTTGGGAGGTCAAGGCGGGTGGATGACAAGGTCAAGAGATTGAGACCTTCCTGGCCAACATCTCTACTAAATACACAAAAATTAGCTGGGCGTGGTGGTGCGCACCTGTAATCTCAGCCACTTAGGAGGCTGACGCAGGAGAATCGCTTGAACCCGGGAGACAGTGGTTGCAGTGAGCCAACATTGCGCCATTACACTCCAGCCTGGTGACAGAGCAAGATTGTCTCAAAAAAAAAAAAAAATACTGATAAGTAACCGGTGACAAAGATGAGATGGATTTTTAGAAGAAGGAAAGCACTGCTGGAGGGTAACAGGTTCTACCAGCTTATTACCCAGGGAGACAAAGGGAAATTATGTTAATTGAGCACAGAATACTTTGTCCAAATTGCACTCTGATGTGTGTACAGTATCTACAAATGTACTATGCAAATTGTTTTACATCTTGCTTTTTAAACTCAATTTTTGAAACTTCAGCTTATTTTTACTTGCTCAAATAAAAAACTGCTTATTTAAAAAATAATATATATTGTTCCTTTATGCAGACAGACCAAAATATATTGACTCCATTCCCTGCTGATGAACATTTAGCTTGGTTTTAACAATGCTTTAACAATTTACTTCAAATATTCTTCATTTTACACATTTGTGAGTATATCTATGGGATAAATTTCTAGAAATGGAATTGATAGGTCAGAGAGTATAACCATTCCCTTTAGAAGAGAACAATCCTACAGACTTCCTATCCATCAAAGGCCTTTTCTAGGAATACATACAAATAGGCAATCTCACAGGAGAATGAGAATGCATACATCAAGACAGAGATAAAAAGGTACAGATGTTATTTAGTAACTAATCCTGTACTCCATATAGAACCTCCTCACATACAAGAATATGAAGCTTGCAGGCATTATGTTACCCTAGGATGCTGGCACAAAAATGAAGGTCAATTAACTCTGCATATAGTGTCCTTAACTTTACGACCAAGAGCAAATAGACACAAAAGTTTTCTACAAACAATTATTGGAAACCAAGGATGTAGGAAATTTAGAGTAACCAATTAAAGCAAAACATGAATTAATGAATTCATATAGGTATTTAGCACCTTATATGCCTTTTTTTTTTTTTTTTTTTTTTAGCTTAGCACCTTAGATGGCTTTTTCAACTCAAGAAATATTGTCAAGGCAATATGGAAAACTTAGGATTAGACAAAACACTTGTGAGTCAGGTATTTATTTATACATATAAGGAAGAAACTGAGACAGAACAGGAAGAACATGGCCAGCCACAGCCACAGGACATCAAATCACCACTGGCAAGGTAACCACATAGCAAAAGGGGTGAGCTGAGAAAGACCAATTTATCTGTGAACTATACTAAGCTTAGAGGGAAGTGGGTGTGCCCTAAAGAAGATTAGATGAATTCCTTACATGTTTTTCAAGTAGAATAATGTGAGTCACTCAGAGGGCGTAAACAGGCACTTTATATCTGGTGTCTTTTGGTTCACCCCTTTATTTCCTCTCTTATCTTCCCTTAGAAAAATGTCATGAAAACAATCTAATCCCTTATCTCTTTCTAAATTGAAAACTGGATGTACGTGAACTGTTTCTACTGAATCTACTAAAACACTGGCAATATATCTCCAATTTCCTGTTGTAGACTTCTAAGAGGGTGAGGCAAAATGAAAGCACTTCATCTAACTACTATCTTCCTGCTAGTAAATACATTTATGTTTAAAGTATTTTTCTTTCAGTTTTAAAGACCTCTTTACAAAAATGTCATGACAAATAGATTTCAAAAGTAAAGGCTTAGAGTTTGGAATGAATGTTGGATGGCAATCCAGTCAAGTGGTAGGTATGGAGTCTTCAGGATTAAGAAATATGGGTTCAAATCCTGCATCAGTCACTGATGAGTAACCTTGTGTAAGTTACTCAAACTTCCATTTCTTTATTAAGAAAAAAAAAAGTGCTCTCGCACACACACACAAGAAAAGTGTGAAAGAACAAAGAGTACAGTCAGTACCAAGAAAATCAGGGTAAAATTAAAAGTGTCATAAAACTGGCACCATCAATGACTAGATGTTAAGACATATAAACTGATCAATTGTGATAATGGTGAGAAATTTAATGATAGATAAAGATGGAAAAAGGCCTTTTTTTGGTAAAAAGTAAACAACCAAAAGATTACTTAATAGCACTGTACTTATTAGGAGTGAGAAGAGATGGCAAACACTGACATTTTATCAATAGTAGTCTTGAATGACTCTGGTATAGAAATTCTCTACAATGTAGGAGTGCAGTCACCTGCATAAAGTACTAGAATACCACAAGGCCAACCAACCATCCAACATGAAAAGAAGACTGAAAAGGAGTCTGAATATAATTCTAGCAAGCAGGTGGTAATAAAACACATCAGTCAGATCTCCTATCTCACATAATCTCCATTGTTATAGTCAGTTTGCTATGCATAATTTACCCTTTCAGAAGACAAAATGTGTACACAGAATAATGGCTTCCCAAAGATATCCCTGTCCTAATCACCAGAACCAAGAATATATTACATTAACATGCAAAAGGGAATTTAGGGTACCAGATGGAATTAAGGTTGCTAATTAGATGATCTTAAAATAGGAAGATTATCCTAGATTATCCAGTGGGCCTACTGTAATCACAAGGGTCCTCAAATGTGGAAGAGGGAGAAAGAAGAGTCACTGTTAGGATGATGTGATGTGAGACAGACCCCTTAGCCACTGTTGCCTTTGAAGACAAAAAGAATGCAAGTCAAAGAATATAGGTAGCCTCTAGAAACTGGAAAAGGCAAGAGAAACAATTGTCCCCAAGAACCTCCAGAAAAACAGGCTGACCCCTTAACTTTAGCCTAGTGAAGCCCATTTCAGGCCTATAGCCTCCAAAACTGTAAAATAATAAAATCGAGGAATTATGGGGTACAATTTGGCCACTAAGTTGGTAATTTGTTACAGAAGCAATAGGAAACTAATACACAAGTAAATAATTTTTGGAAAACTTTTATGAAAATGTTGTAGTAAGCATTTTTTTTTTAAATTAAGGTATCTGATGTCAATTTATCTGGCAAATTCAGTTATTCAGAATTAATCATGTCCTGGGGTTTCTGGGATAACTGAAGTTTTACCACTAACTTTAGATATGTATTTTTTCCCCCTTAAGCCCTAAGATTATTAACAGTTAAGTGTAAAACCTAGATGTTACAATGGTAATTAATGTAACCACAAAATAATTCACATGTAATTTCTAATACCTTAAATCCCTTGAATATTCAGGTTGAAAAAGGGGAAGGCCTACTGTCAAAAACAGCGCTAGGGATGAACATATTAAGTAGAAATTGTAAGTAATATATATATTAAAATACTAACATTAAAAAATTTAATATCCATAGTGTTTTTGTACTTCTTACCATAGGTTGATTTAGCTTTATAATATAAAAATTACTTCAAATTATAGATGACGTATTGTAAACATCAAGAACTCCTATGATTTCAAATATCTATTAAGATAGTGAATTTAATTTGTGTTTAATATCAGATAGATAATTAAGTCACATTAATGTTTTTCCCTAAAGAATATTAGGAAAAAGAATCTGTTTGAAACTTCTTCAAATAATGAATTCCAAAGATTTCCTAATAGCTTTTGTTTAATAACAGTTTAAAAAGTAAATGTAAAAAGGAAAAGAACTACTTACATATGCTTCTCTATCTAGAAAAAATTTACCTTCTTTTTTTACACTGTTACTTTCAATGTGAAATTATTCTGCTTGCAACAGAAGTGACGCTGTGTGTACATACATGTGTGTGTGGGTCTGGGTGGGGTGGGGTGGGTGGTAAGGTTTAAATGAGATACAGTAAGAAACAAATCATTTTCTACTCCAGGAGAAATTAATGCCAGGAACAGTACTAACAATGTAATATCATTTGGATCAGAATATTTTTTTAAATCCATCATAAATTTCAGTTCTATGAGGATATCCTCTTTCCAAAGCAAGCACCATAAACGGTTGAAACAAATTTTATAACCATCATTTGTATAATCTGCACAAAAGTGGAAAATTAATATTTATAAATACTACTGAATGAGTTACAACTTCACAGTTTTTTGCATTATATAATCAACAGCTCCACTTAAGACAAATGGAATACATTTAGACAATAGTCTAAGAGTTGTTATAAAATGTCAAGAAATAAGACATATTTCAAAAAAACACTTTTAAAAAATATACTTTTGAAGGCTGCTCACCTGTCAGTAATTTAACAGGAGAAGAAAACACAACACTGGGAAAAAATATAAGGACTTTCATAAGAAATTAGATGAAAAATATATCTGACTACCATGACCTTAACAAATAGGCTTACACAAGTGTGAAATGCAAACAAGAATAAGAGAACAACTAGACTGAGGCAGTTTGTTTTATTCAGCACCCAGCCAGCTCAACAATCATCTACTAAAAAATGACTATAAAAATGAAAGATGATCATGTTTCCTGTCTAGGAAATATTATTCAAAATCGAACACAGTGCTCTTAAGAAGAAACAGTGACCTCCAACCTTAACAAGAATATCTTCTTCTTAAGAAGAGGCCATCAGCCACAAAATGCCAAAAGTACAATAATCCGATGTTGTGATCTGAGCAACATTCTTTCTCATAATTTTTCCCTTTTTGGTATGTGTGTCAGGCACTGAGTAAAAGAAATGATCCTTTTTTTTCCCCTAGAGAAACACACACAAATAATGAAACCAACGTGTGTTGAGGGAGATACCACAAATAGGCAAAGCAAATATTATTTGGGCTTCTAAAAAGATATCTTATGGGCAGATGGCTAACAAAAGATGCTGACATATTAAGAGTTGCAAAAATTTAAAGGAGCAAGCTCCATCATTTGTGATGTAAAAAATAGTTTCAAAGAGTTTTATTACTATGTTAGAGGTATAAACAAGCCTGAAGAAAATCATACACATTAGGATTATATTTTTAAAAATATTTATACGCTTAAGTTAGGCAAACTATCAAATTCTGAGGCTTAACTTTTTAAAGTAAACAAACTACAAAATAGGAACTCCTAATTTATGGGTAAATAAACCCACAGAGTTGAAGTAACTTGCTCATAGCCAGTAAGTGATGAAGTCAGGTTTAGAACTCTGATATTTCTGAGTAGTCTCATTAAACCAGAAAAACAAGTCTATGCTGTTGTCAAAGTAGTGAACTGTCTCTTCTTCTCCTGGATTTAACCACAGCAAGGTACTGCTAATCTTTGCATCAAGAGATTCATCAATAAATCTTAGGCATACATACTTCCCAAAACAGAGGTTATGTAAGTAGTAGCAAAAACTGACCAGATATTAGCCGGATGTTGTGTCACATGCCTGTAATTCCAGCTACTCAGGAGGCTGAGGCACAAGAATTTCTTGAACCTGGGAGGCAGAAGTTTGTGCCACTGCACTCCAGCCTGGGCAACAGAAAGTGAATTCATCCTTAATTAAATAAGGGACTGGATTTCATACAGAGAATACTTGAAAACAGATCCTTTACAAATTAGAATAAATTAGCATGGCATCACAGTGTGGTGGTGGAGATGCACAGCTCCTAGTGATAATGTGTGGCCAGTGCCAACTTCACTGCTTACTCAATGTATCCCTATAAAATTGGGAAAATAAGAATATGTACCACTCTCCTGTCACTTGTTCAAGCCCACTCCCACTCTGTAGAGTATATTTTTGCTTCAATAAATATATGCTTTTATCTTCAAAACAAAACAAAAGAATATGTACCTATATGAGTTGAATGGTGGCCTCCCAAAAAAATGTGCCCATGTCCTAATACCCAGACCCTATGAATGCTATCTATTTGGGAAAAGGGTCTTTGCAAATGTAATTAAGTTTAAAATTTTGAGATGGGATCATCCCACATTATACTCGGGTAGACCCTAAATCCAATGACAAGTGTCCTCATAAAAAACAAAAGAGGATAGGACACAGACTGACTAAGAGGAAGAGACAAATTGACCAAGGAGACAGAGACTGGAGTGATGCAACTGCAAAGAATGCCAAAAGGATCACAAGTGTTGGTAAGGATGCAAGGAAAGGAAAGAAACCCTTGGCGTACTGTTAGTGGGAATGTAAACTAGTATACCTGCACTCCCGTAATACGGAATCAACCTAAGTGTCCATCAATAAATGCATGGATAAACACACACACACACACACACACACACACACACACACACACACACACA
>NW_022436985.1:3529914-3603031 GCF_009761245.1 Sapajus apella
ACACACACACACACACACACACACACACACACACACACACACACACACACACGAGTGGAATACTATTCAGTCTTAAAAATGAAGGAAATCCTGTCATTTGTGAAAACATGTATGAATCTGGAGGACATTATGTTAAGCAAAATAAGCCAGACAGACAAATACCACATGATCTCCTATGTGGAATCTAAAAAAGTTGAACTCATAGAAGCACAGAATACAAGGGTGGTCACTGATGGAGGAGGGCTGGGGAGATGTTGGTCAAAGGACATAATTTCATTTAGGTAGGAGGAATAAGTTCAGGAGACATAAAATATGGTGATTATACTTAATAACAATGTAGTATATTCTTGAAAATTGCTAAGAATAGATATTGAGTGCTCTTACCACAAAAAATTAGTATATGAGGTAATATATATGGTAATTAGCTAGATTTTGCCATCCTACAATGTATGTATGTTTCAATACATCATGTTGTACATAAGCATATGCGACTCTTATTTGTAAATTACTTAGAAATAATTTAAAAAAAAAAAAGAACTGCCAACAGCCACCTGAAGATGGAAGAATGAAGGAAGGATTCTCTTAGTGAGAATGTGATCCTGCCAGCACCTTGATTTGGGACTTGTCTCCAGAACTAGGGGAGAATAAATTTCTGTTGTTTTAAATCCCCTAGTTTGTGATAATTTATACAGTAGTCACAGGAAACTAACATAGTACGCAAAAAGAGTTTTAAAAGGATCTGATAAAATAGTGTAACCAAACACCTTCATCTGAGTACTGACTACTCATGAATGAAAATATATGAGGGGCTGTCCATTCTGTCCACTTTTGCATTTTCCCAGGGTGGAAAACATCACATATTTCTTTGTTCATTGTGAAATGAATTATGAAAATGTGCTCAATGCCCCAGTAAGCATATTTTCTAAAATAGCAGTTATAACCATTAAACTTTGTTTTTAGGAAATAATTTTCTCTTTTAATAATATTTCTCATTTATTTTACTAACTTAGCTAAAGCTAAATTTACCAGGAACTATAGAAAAATAGCATTCACTCCTCCTAAATAGATGAAATAACAGGAATTAGAGATTCCTAGAAGTGACTGAAATTATAAAATAGGGTAGATAATTTAATAAAAAGATTCATTTTCCAACAAGTAAAATACTGCTTGTGTATGACAACATACAATCACTGAAGCACAATAATTTCTTTTTCTAACCCAGAGAGACACTTCAGCCACTCAAGCAGTCCATGATATCTACTGATTAGGTAAAGACCCAAACCTCCCCTCACCTAGAAGGTAAGATGTACCACTGAAACCAACTTCTCTGCAGGGTTGTGGCCTACTAAAAACTGGTAGACAAATAAGAAATAAAGGTACCCCTTAATAAATGTAATCTCCCTGGAAGGCCCAATATATAGGCTTCCTTCTTGTGTTGGTATAAAAAGGGGGCCCTTTCTTTCTCTCTCTCTCTCTTCTTCCTTCCTTCCTTCTTTCTCTCTCTCTCTCTCTCTCTCTCTCTCTCTTTCTTTCTTTCCTTTTGAGACAGTCTCACTCTATCCCCCAGGCTGGAGTGCAATGGCACGATCTCGGCTCATTGCAATGTAGAGCATTTAAAAGAATGTCTGACACACATTACCTGCTCTGTAAATATTATCAATAGTATTATTACATATTTTATTATTGCCTTATAAAAAAACTCTTCCACAGTTTCCTATTAAGTTAGAAACAAAATTCAAAATTTTACTTATGGCAGTTCAAGATCTTTTATAATCTGAACCCTCCCAACCCTCTAACCACCTCCCAACTCTTCCTGTCCCCTCAAAAAATCTATATTTTTGCCCCAATGAACTACTGACAAGTTATCAGAACTGAGTGCATCTTTGCTTAAGCTGTCCTCTCTGCCTAGAATGGCCTCTTTCCTCCTGCTGTCAATCACCTACCAAGTTCTATATTCAAGTTTCAATTTATGCTTTATCTCCTGGGACATGTTGACTCCACAATCTTTTCTCTCTGCTCCAGTTGCTACCTGTACATATCTACATTCTGAGAATCATCCACCTGTATTATAAATACTGTCACTTTATATGTCTCTTTCTATTAGGATCTTCTTAAATTGAGAGATGCATTTTTTTTAATCTACCTATTCCCTAATACTAGCATAGAACTGGCATACCACTATAGTTAAATAAATGCCTACAGAAGAGAGGGAGAAAAGAAATGAGGAAAAGAGGGTGTTTTTTCCTTCATATATCTTGGCCTCCATGGCCCACTCCTCTCCTACATTCTTCTATTTCCCATATAAGTACTCTTTAGCCAACAAGTTCATATATAGCAAGCACATATAACAGCTTTTCTACACTACAAATGAATTTGGGGTATGAATTAATTATATACATATTTATATTATGTATATAATATATATATATTATATAAATATATATACATATATTATACATAGATACATATATGTATATAATTATGTATATATGTATATATGCATATATAGTATACATAGATACATATAAGTACAAGTCATGGGGGACTCTGTTCATCTTATCACTTATTCACATATTACTAAGGTTTGTACAATCCTTTCAAGTTTCTTTGCCTAATCTATGCTTGATCCCAACCTCCAGTCCAGCTCAATTCATTTGATTCCTGGGAAAACTGAGTACTCATACTAACTTATTACTTGCCCTGTCTTTTAATTATGAAATCCCTCTAAACTAGGATCTCTCTTCTTGAAGATCCAAGCAAACTTTATCACTGTCCTTAGTTTTAAAAATTCTTCCTTTTCAGAATTTCAAACTTAAATTGACAAAACAATGCTACCCTGCTCTCTCCTGCCATCATCATTCACCCCAATCTATATGACAAGGGTGGCATTTTAATATTTTTAATGTTTCTGTGTCCACTTTTCCAATTTCTGTAATTCAGTTATATAAGGTTTATTCAAGGTCCACATATCATAGTTGAGAGGGGACATTTTGGCACCTTAGAATCAAGGAGGGATTTTGAGGCTCTAAAGAAAGAAAGAAATTCAGGAAAATAAGCAACTTAAAGAAAGTATAAGAAAACGTTACAGAAAATGGAAAACATGCTGGTTTAATAGTTACGGTATTTGCTATAAACCAAGTTACCACTAAATCCAGAATTTCCCAATCTCAGGATAAGATACTGTTGAGATACATAAAAGAACACTGTAATTAGACCACAAAATAGATGGAGAAGCAGTAGAGCAAGGTCAATAGGGTGGAAAGAATAACATCACAGTTCTGCTCTTCCTTCCCTTCTCCACCACACAACTCCAATTCCTGTGTCACTACTGTGACAGAGGCATCACAGATCTGTCACAGTAGGCAATCTTTTACACAGATCAAAATGAAATTTTGAAGCATAAGTAAAGACAAAGGGCTCTGCTGATTGATAGCTGGAGTTGCTTCAAATTCTAAAATGCTATGAATTTATGAAGTCTGTTCTCAATACTCAAACTTAACCATGCATTTTAATTCAACTAAAAAACTGTTTCACAGATGAAGATCGTATTAAAGCTACTTTAATTAGTATTCAGAGAATGTACACACTGGAGCTGCTACGGAAACAAATGAGGTAATACTGACACTGGAATATTTTGTAAGCTTCTAATAAAGCAAAAATTTTCAAAGAGCATTGACTCCTTGCTAGAAGTTTCCATGGAATCTGAAATTACTGGAATATCAAACAAATGTCTTCATAACTGCCTCTTTCTCTGCCTCCTATGAAATATATTTAATGGCAAAAATTCTTACTGCATTGTATTTGGAAAAGCAAAACAACTTTTAGAAAAGAAGAATTTATAATTACTAAGCAGTAAAAATATTTTTAATTTCTGTACTTAAAGAGTTGTGTGCAGACAAATCATTACATTAAGAGAGAAACAAATCTGAGATTGAACTCTGGCTTAATTACTTACAAGTTGTGTGACTATGAAGTACTTACTTAACTCTCTGTAAAGTAACATGATAATATCTGCCATAATAAGCTGCTATTAAGATTAAATGACTAATGAACACAAAATTCTTACCTCAGTAACTTATTAGAGGCAAGGATTTAAAGTGTAAGTTCCTTTTTCTTTAGTACGCTTTACTTACCAAATTCCTACTATGTACTAAAAAACAACACTGAAATTGCTTCCTTAACAACTTGACCACTTTTTCCCTCCTACCTCAGAAGAAAAACTATTATCTAAAGTTCTTGGAATAAAGAACACTGTTATAATTTATTAATTTATTTGAAGCCTCTTCAAATATAAAATTTTTCTTTCAAAATATAAAATATCTTTCTGTTTTAAGAATAATTTGAGAACCAGAAATATTTTCAGGATAACAAAACATTCTGGGCTAATAAATAACCTATTATTTCAAAGCCTTGTCTATATAACGTAATTCCAGTAAAACAGGGGAATCTGGAAAGTCCCTCACATTCATTGTAACAGGAAAAAGTGGTGTAAACTTCAGCTAAACAGCCAAGATAAAGGCAGACTTGAGTGTAAAAGAGGTATTTTAAGTCAGGATTATCCCCTATGAATTTTTACTGTGATTTGGAAGTGAACCTGTATTGTATTATGCAAGAAATTAAAAGTTCATAAACAAAAACAAATAAATGAATGAAAGACCATTTTTCATGTGCATTTCAATTCCAAAGAACTAGTATTTAGAGGGATCACAGCAGGTAAAAAGAAATTATTAGGTAAGACCAGTAACATTTGAAAAACTATTTTAAAGCTGATTTACTGTGAAAATACAGGCTTTAAAATACATTAAACAAAGGAGTTTGACAGTGTAAATACTCTGCCATGTTTTGCACGGCCAACCACTCCTATGTACTTTTCAACTCACATAAAGCCTAAGCTATTTCAGTCTTTGAGACAATAATAGCAACAACAGCCACTGGAAAACAGTTGGGAATGACTTGAATTTCAATCCTTTCAAAAATTCCTGGAGCTACGGACAAAAATGTTTCATTGGAACTCTAAGGAGACTGCTGCCATTAATACAGGAGAATGACCAGCTTGTCACTATTTACCTCACTAATAACTTGTAAATTATTTCTAAATTTATCAGACAAAAGTAGTAAAAATTGCCATATTTATAAAAGTGACATTCTCTACAACTCAAAGCAATAAATACATATTTGGTGTATTCTATGACTACATCCACGCCATGGTGGTAGGCACTGGAGTACGTAATAAATACGGTTTCTGCTTTTAAAGAGTTGGGTATGATTGTGTTAATCATAGTCTCTTATTTAGCTATTCCTTTTCATACAACAAGGAAATATTGAGTACTTCTCATTTAACTGAAATTAAGCTATTTTTATTTTTAAAATGACAATAAAGGTGAGGTTAATTTGGTGGAATCCAATGTTACAGAATCGTGCTCCTTTTAATCTACTGATACTGAGATGTGGCCAGGAAAATCTTCTCATGTGACTACTTCAGCTGTCTTCCGGCCTGGGGTTTTCTGTCTCTGCTACCCTCCTCACCCTCATGCTGTCTCTCCTCAGTCTCTCCCTCCCTGCGAGAATCTCTGCTTTCCAGTCTCTACCTCCAGATGGCTTAAAATATTTTTGGTGTGTGCTTCCCAACTCGTATAGAGCCACACTTGAGGCAGCTGGAGGTAACTGGCACACAGTTATAGGTATTCACCAGTGATCCATAAACAAAGCCTGCATAAATCTTGTAAATATTTGGATTTTTAAATAAATGTAGATTATTGTATATCAAGATAGAAAATCTACATCTTCATTTAAAACTGCAATATAATATTTATAAAATCTCCAGCTAGTGAAAATACAATTATTACCTTAATGTGGTAGGGGAAGGGTTTTCCACAAAACACTTGACATTAAAAAAAAAAAAAAAAAAAGACTTTATATGAGGTTAGAAATCAGCACTATGAGCTCCAGGGCAGGCATGAGAACTTCCTTTCTATCTCCAGGGATCCACATATAGCAAGTGTTTTAATTAGTCTATGCTGAAACGCGAATCTTAAACATTTTTGTTCAAGATATAAACATAATGACTAAGAGCGGGGCCTCTCTCCACTACCATGCTGTGATGCCATACTAATTTCTTCTACTCTATTTCTAGTCTGTTTGGAGACATACATGCTAAGGCTAATGAACAGGTGGTCACAGGCAAAAGTGAGAGGTTCAGGCAAGGAAGGGGTCTTTTTGATCTGGCTAACAGGGTAAATGGTGGAGCCATTCACCAGGACAAGTGCAAGCGGCAGGAGACACAAAATTGTAAGGCAAGGCATAGAGCTTAGTTTTGACCACCACATTGAGCTTGCAGAATCGATAACACATCCTAGTGAGAAGCAGTTTCAGTAATGTAAGAGGAGCAAAGCCAGACTTCAGTGAGCAGAAGAGCAAGAGGAAGGTAAAAGAGGCAGAACACTGGACCTGGGCACAGGCAGGCCAAAATCCTAAGACACTTTTGACTCTTCCCTCATGCTGCACCTATCCAGCCCATGACTGTGGCTTTTAGAAGTACTGCTCGATTCTCACTTCTCTCATTTCTCCTGTTTTCTATTTCAAGCCCTCACTAGGCCACGTTACTGCAATACTTGCCTGACTAGTCTCCCTGCCTGTGGTCTCTCTCCACCTTCTTCTAAGCAGTCTCACAAAATATAGTCCTGTGTCACTTTTCTGATGAAAGCTTTCAATAATACCTCCACGTCCAAGATCCTGCAAAACAGTATTCTGATCTCACTTTTCTTTCATTCTTATCTCTATTTCCAGTGGTCAACATGCTTATCCCACTATCTGCCTAAGGATTTGTCACCTCCATACTACTTCAGAGGGCACTGCTCCATCTGAATATGAAACAGAGAGGGAAGTCAGGTAGGTTGTCAGGTACCTACCTGACTTCCCTCTCTGTTTCTCCCTCTTTCCCTCAGTCACACCCATTTTGTTGCCAAGAAACAAAACAAATATGATATTCTAGAAGTACTTTACAATGATACCATACTAATACTTATCAACTGAGGAGGAAAATAGGGAGAAATAAGAAAACTTATCTTTATTATGTCCTAGGTTCTTTACATATGCTATTTCATTTTACCTCATTCTTCACAGCCTAGCCCAGATTTCTGCATCTCCACAAAGGCTTTCCATTAGAATGGGATCTCACTTTCCTTTGAACCCCTGTAGCACATTCTGTCTCTTCTGATCCTGATGAAGAGATTATAAATTCTTTAAAGGCAAAGATTATAAATCTCTTTATATCCACCTCTTATGGCTGTTAGTCATAACATAAATCTGAAGGAAAAGTGTGGATTTTTTTTTTTTTGAGACGGAGTTTCGCTCTTGTTGCCCAGGTTGGAGTACAATGGTGCAATCTCAGCTCACTGCAACTCCACCTCCTGGGTTCAAGCAATTCTCATGCCTCAGCCTCCTGAGTAGCTCGGATTACAGGCATGTGCCACCACACCCGGCTAATTTTGCATTTGTAGTAGAGGCAGGGTTTCCCCATGTTGGTCAGGCTGGTCTCAAGCTCCCAATCTCAGGTGATCCACCCGCCTCAGCCTCCCAAAGTGCTGGGACTACAGGTGTGAGCCACCATGCCTGGCCCCCAAATTTTAAAATTTAATGAATATTATTTAATTTTAAACCTCAGTAATTAACAATAGTGTTGAGGAAAGGTTTTAAAAGAAAATTTATTCTAAAAGTATCAGAAAAACACATTCCAAAAGTTAATAATTTTGCTTGATTTTAATATGTTACTCAGAAAACTACTTTAAAGGGAACACACATGAATATAAAATGAGAGAAAAAACTCACATTTTTATTTTTTTGCCTTTCTGACTTAACCCCCAGTAAAAAAGAACTATATTTGTATTGATCCTCTAACCTGAAAAAGAAGAGTTAGCAGAATAAACAAGACTAGATGTGTGCTGGTTTTTCTTTGCTGCCACTATCTTTCCTGCCAGATGGGCCATAAATTATTGGTTAAGACAATAATTTTGAACCAAAGCAGTAATTAGCTGGCAGTAAACATGTTTGCATCCATTAAATACTCTTTGAAAAGGCTTTAATTACATCTACATGATCTAAAATTACTCATTTGACTAACCAATCATCTCTTCTAAAACTTGCATCATTATCTTTCTAACTTTGTCAGGTAATGACCTACTGACTTCCCTCTCTCAGTTTCTCCCTCTTTTCCTCAGTCACGCCCATTTTTGTTGCCAAGGAACAAAACAAATATGATGATCTAGAAGTACTTTATAATGATACCATACTAATACTCACTTATTAACTAACTGAGGAGAGTAACAGGAAGAGAGAGAACTTATCTTTATTATGTCCTAGGTTCTTTACATAGGCTATTTCATTCAACCCGTGTAAAAGCCCTAGAAGGCAGGTCTTATATGCCCATTTACAAGTGGTTAACTGAAACTCAGTTACATAAGGTGCCTAAGGTCATATAGCCAGGAAATGGTGAAACCAGGATTTAGACCAAGTTTGCTTAATTTCAAAGCAAATGCTGGTGTCATTCACCTTCTTTACATCTCTATTTCATGGACCTTAAAAATTCTACACATTTTAATATTTTTTTGCAAAGACTATTTTAGGTGTGATCTAAAAAAATTTTTTTACAGTAAAGATTTAAAATTAAACAGGTCTTTAAACATATTCCTGGTATTGTTTTCCCAAAGGACTACAGATTAAAATAATTTTTCCTTCAGAGAAATAAATAAGATTTTTATATGTTAAAAAACAAAACTTTCAAGATGTAAAGTTCAAAGGGAAGAATTTCAAAATACAAAATACACTGTAACCAACCCATATTTATCAGATCTGTTTAACTGTCAAACTGCCACAGATTATTCAGAACTAAATTGAGCCTTCAAGTCCATTTCCAATAATCTTTATCCCTATTGAAGTGAAGAAAAAGAGATAGATAAATGTTTCTCTTCTATGTCTGCTGATTGATTTGTTGATTGACAATCATGGTCTCTTCCAGTGAGTGTCATGTTGAGCAAATAGTCCCTAAAACATATTTTATATTTTTTTCTTTTTTTTTTTGTATTTTTAATAGAGATGGGTTTCACCATGTTGGTCAGGCTGGTCTTGAACTCCTGACCTCAAATGATCCACCCACCTCAGCCTCTCAAAGTTCTGAAATTACAGGCATGAGCCACCAACCCTGGCCCCTAAAACATATTTTTTTAAGAATTCCTGAATCTTCAGTTACTCACAGAACGCACACATAGAAGCACAGGAATGAACTAGCAAATACAGTCAGCAGGCTGGTAAACTTGGGAGATAAAAATAAAAAATGACTTTCTGACTTAGGATGGGAAACCATATACGCAGGTCAGTATCCAAATGAATGTTTTGATCTGGTGGCTCATTAACCTATTAGCTTCCCCCCCTCACCCTTTTCCTTTCTCTCTAACATATAGCGTCTTTTTAAAGCACACAGAAAAAAATTTAGGTATAATTTTTATTACAGGATTCTGACAGGGAAAAGTAAAAATGAAAAGTACTTTTTAACAAAGATGCAGTTGCTTACAAGTAGAGGAAGAGTCACCCCTATTATACACTATCCCATTTTATCAAACATATATTAGGAGACTAGTCATTAAGTCCTTTGTCACAGCAAAGAAAGTAAGGAGGGTACTGGCTTTGAACTGATTTGAGTTTGTTAGGCATGTCACATAAACTCTCTAAGCCAAGCTCGTCCAACCCATGGCCCATAGGCTGCATGTGGCCCAGGATGGCTTTGAATGCAGCCACAAATTTGTAAACTTTCTTAAAACACCGAGGTGTTTTTTTTTTTTTGCGATATTTTTAAAGTTCATCACCTATCGCTAGTGTTAGCGTATTGTACGTGTGGCCCAAGACAATTCTTCTTCCAGTGTAGCCCAGGGAAGCCAAAAGATTGGATATCTCTGTTTTAAGCCATTATATTTACCTGAAATAGGCTAACTTCTTCCTCAATTGATTGATATAAGGATTTAATGATACATGTAAAAAAAAAAATTCACTAAGCAAGTCAATACATGTTTTTCCTCTTTCCCTGTTTTTCCTCTTTCCCTTTCCTAAGCAGCATTTCTCATTTTAATGATGAATGGGAGACATAATCAGACTCAGTCCTTCCGAAAAACTGTCATCCTCCAACCTAAGAATTAAAAACAAATAAGCAAACAAGAAGTAGTAAAAGCTAAACTGAAGAATAAACACTAGAAAAGCACTTGAATACCAAAGAGAAAAAAAGTAACTTCAAATGCAATGACTTGAAACTCCAATTTTTAATAGAAAAAATAATCCAATGAAATACTTTTAATTCACATGAAGTGAAATATCCCAGATAGAGAAATGAAAACTTTGAAAAAAGTACTTTCTAAACTCCTGCCTCTATGAAAGTGACAGCAGAGTTGAACCCACAAAGCTAACAGTAATGGAATATTAAATAATCCATTAAAATGAGACAAAAGATGGCTAATAGCTTCAGTCTGGTATAACAGCTACTTCTTTTTCCTTATAATCCAATGTCCCTATTAAATTACTCCAATCATTAGCAGTAGTATCTGGACCTCTGGCAATCTTTTTGTTGTTTGAAGAATGAAGAAGAAGGAGAAGGCAGAAAGAGTAGTATATCAGTATTTTTCAAAGTTCAATTCTTCTAGGTCTTTCATTTCCAATCATAACAAGTTATACACTAAATGAAGTTTGAAGAACAAAAAACAAAAATTTTAAAAAACCACAGACATGCCACTACTAATATTATAAAAACAAGGAAGAGTAGAAAAACTATATATATATTCTGTGATTCCAAGAGGATTAATTTAACAATATCAAATAAGAATGAAAATATATAATACTATATTTTCTAATAAATTAGTGATGTTTACATATCCATCTGACCTACCTTTCACCTTAAAGTGAGCAGAACAGTACAAGTCACTTGGCTAACCTGGCATAGTTTAAGATAACTCCAATGAAGAAAGTCCAGCTTCCTGATTCTCCCAGCCAAAATAAGCAAACTTAAGTTGGTTTGATCTAACAGCAAGCTCTAGGGAACTTATACATTTACAGTTTAAAAACCAGAACAAGAACCACTATTTTTATTACAAACAGGGAATTTTGAAATCACCCATGACCTCATTTTATAGTCAAGAAAATTAAGGCTCAGTAGTTTAGCTACTAGCCCTAAATCATACAATAAGCATGTAACAAGTTTATCTATGTCCTATGTAGCTACCTTCTTAAATAAATGTAACAGTTAAAAACCTTATTTATAAAAACCAGTTCTAATACAGTTAATAGTTATTAGACATCAAAGCTTTTGAAAGTAATTTTTTTCTTGTATCAGCTGAAATAGTATAATTTTAAAAACGGTAACACTTTGACTTGGATCAAAATCATAGGCAAAACACATTTGACATTTAAAAATATGCACTGCTATTTGCCTGACTTCCCCAAAGTAAAAATAATTTTAAATAGAATTTTTTGTAGTCCAGTTGTAGTACTCCTAGAATTAGTTTTAGGTGCAGATAAAAACATATATGTATTTTCCAAGTCTTTTCAACGATAAATGACAAATCAAAATAAAATCATCTACACTTCTACATTCATTAGAAATCCACAGTATAGGCCGGGCGCGGTGGCTCAAGCCTGTAATCCCAGCACTTTGGGAGGCCGAGGCGGGTGGATCAAGAGATCGAGACCATCCTGGTCAACATGGTGAAACCCCGTCTCTACTAAAACTACAAAAAATTAGCTGGGCATGGTGGCGCGTGCCTGTAATCCCAGCGACTCAGGAGGCTGGGGCAGGAGAATTGCCTGAACCCGGGAGGCAGAGGTTGTGGTGAGCCGAGATCGCGCCATTGCACTCCAGCCTGGGTAACAAGAGCGAAACTCCGTCTCAAAAAAAAAAAAAAGAAAAGAAATCCACAGTATACTGAGTCAAGTCTTATTTTTCAGGATATCATGGAAAGACAATGTGTTTGCTTTATTATATGCCCCCAAATTAAAGTAGACATAAATAACAGTTACAAAACAACCCAATTCAAGAAAGTATCTTTATCTTACTTTTTCTTATCTAAATCCTATTTTAAGATATTGAGGTTGGGCCTAAAAAGGAAACCAAATTTTGAATATACACATATATTTTCTTAAAAAATTAGTAGATATACAAGAATAATATTCAATGTAAAAAAATCACAAAACAAAATTATTGGTAATTTTCTTTTCAAAGACAAAAATGGACTTCCTCTCTCATGTTCTCTCCCTGGGAATTCTTATGTGGAGGAGAGCACAGTTGGGCACAGTGGTCATCATCCAGTGTTCCTACAGTGCTAGCAGGAAAGGGCAGTGCCACCACCATTGAGTGGGGAGAGGCTTGGTCTGCTGCTTTCTCTGGACTCCCTTTCCGTGACTGTAAGTTATTTATCTCCCAAACCCTGCTCTAGATACCTGGCCAACCAGCTATAACTTTCCAGAGTTTTCTCACTATATTTTAATAGGCCCAGGCAAACTTAAATTTGATTACAAACATGGCAATGACCCACAAGGCTCTGTAAGTTCTTGCCACTTCTCCCTTCCCACTACCTCTCTGACCTTGCTTCTTACCAGTCTGCCTTCACTCCCTCTGGCTATACCAGCCTCCCTGACAGAGGGCCAGCACACTGGCTCTTCCCTCTGCTTGGGATACTTATGCAATTCCCTGGGGAACTTCAGTTTAAAATAGGGTGGTAAGGAAAGCCACACTGAAAAGGTTATTAGATATCTTGGGAATTAGTATCCCGAGTGAGTAGATGCTCCCTATATCCCTCACATGCTTTATTTTTCCCTGTAACATTTATCCACACAAGATATCTTACATATTCTGCTTACTTGTTTATTATCTGTCTCAGTCCTCTAAAATGCTAGTACTATGAAAGCAGAGATTTTTGTTTGGTTTGCTCACTGCTATGTCCCCAGCATCTTCAACAGTGCCTGGCACATGGTAAGAGTTCAGGAAGTATTAGCGAAATAGATAAATGATTCTAAGTTTGGGAAATAATACTGGTGCCTATCAAAAATTGACTACTATATAAGGTGCTGTCAAATACAAATAGAGTAAAAAAAAAAAAAAAAAAAACATGGCCTTTGCTCTTAAAGGGTCTTCTATACATGGGGTAATTAGTGAATAACATAGGCAATGCTAGGTATGACTATTAGCTAATTAGGTTTATTTGTATAAGACTCATGGAATTGCCCTTGTTCATCCTGATTATACTTAGTGTACAATTAAATGCTGAGCTGAATGGCATAAACTATTTCATACAAGTTCAGAAGGGGAAAAGGAATGAGGTGCAATAGTAGGAACAGATTGACTGTGGGCAGGAGACACTAGATTTGGGTTAGTGGATGTGAAGGCATGCACTGGCAATGAACAGGTGGTGGGCATTTCAGATGAAGTGAACTTCATGAGAGGGCATAAAGGCAAGGGAAGGATGGTGAGAAACCTATCCTAAATGGAAGAGAGGACATTCAGTGATGAGTGGTCGTGATCTGGAGAGTACAACATGAGGAGAACTTGATTACGGAGACAGAACCTTCTGAGCAGAGGGCTTAGTCTGGATAGAATCTCATTGCATGTGCTGTTTTCTGTGCCCAGCTTGGACCTCCTGGAACTCTCCTAACAGTTTGCTCCGCCCCTCCCTCAGGTGTTTCTTCCATTGCTGCTAATGGTTCACACCAGTAATTTTTTTTTTTTTTTTTTTTTTTTTTTTGAGACAAGAGTTTCACTCTTGTTGCCCAGGCTGGGGTACAATGGCATGATCTCAGCTCACTGCAACCTCCACCTCCCGGGTTCAAGCAATTCTCCTGCCTCAGCCTCCCGAGTAGCTGGGATTACAGGCATGTGCCACCACACCCAGCTAATTTTTTGTATATTTAGTAGAGACAGGGTTTCTCCATGTTGGTCTGGCCAGTCTCGAGCTCCCAACCTCAGGTGATCTGCCCGCCTTTGCCTCCCAAAGTGCTGGGATTACAGGCATGAGCCACCATGCCCAGCCACCCCACCAGTAATTTTCTTTGGAAGCAATAGAAGCTACCTCCTACTCCGCTTCTCTCTGTTTACTCACACAACATACTTTCAGGACAGGTGATGGCTAATAACTAATCAATACAAGGAAGGGGGTACAAAAGCCCCCTTCATCTCCTCAAGGCAACACCAGCTCTCTGTAGTGCAATTTTGTTTCCAAGTCTCCTGCTGAACCAAGTGAAGCTGGATATCACCTGAAATCACACCTTTGCTCATCTCAGTTTCTTCTGCTTCCCAACCCTGTTTCACTCACTCCCTTCCAAGTAACATTTTAAAGGACTCCCTTACTGCATCACTTGCACAAGAATCTCCATCTCAGGCTCTGCTCTAGGAAACAGGACTAAGCCAAGTCTGTGAATGATAGTAGTACATATTCATGCAGAAAACTTCAAGTTTATGAAGGAGAGTGTTGGACTAAGAAACTACTCTTGCAGGTAATTCAGTTTGGAAGAATTCAGAGCAGTCTGGTTGGTGAGAAGTGGGATGAAGAAGTGACCAGAGGTCAACTGAGAATGCTGTTCAGGCCGGGTGCAATGGCTCATGCCTGTAATTCCAGCACTTTGGGAGGCTGAGGTGGGCAGATCATTTGAGGTCAGGAGCTTGAGACCAGCCTGGCCAACATGATGAAAGCCCATCTCTACTGAAAATACAAAAAAAATCAGTCAGGCATGGTGGCATGCACCTGTGATCCCAGCTACTTGGGAGGCTGAGGTAGGAGAATCCCATGAACCCAGGAGGTGGAGGCTGCAGTAAGCCGAGATTGTGCCACTGTACTCCAGCCTGGTGACAGAGCGAGATTCAGTCTTAAAAAAAGAAAAAAAAAAAAAAAGTGCTGTTCGAATTCGGAAAACATATTTGCTTGGATATAAGAAAGAAAACTTAAGGAGAGAATGGTCCTGGCACAGAGAAGAATCAAAGATATCTCTTTAAAGTTGAATTTTTCCCTTAAAAGGCAAAAGTATTTCTTCAGTAGCAGTGTCAATGTTATACTATGAATTTTGTTAACCACACACACTATCAAAACAAGCTGACATTGCCTAACACAAGAAGTGTTCAAAAACTTGAAGAGAACTTCAGTGAACAACAATGGGACTCTACAATATTTTGGGTCCTTGAATGTCTATTATTTAGAAATATGAAGATACGATTAAGATGTTTGTAACAAGTCAATTTTGTAAGTTGGTTTGTTAGATTTTGTATTTAAGCAGCCTAAAGCAATCTTTATTAGAATCAGTAGCAGATTACTTAAATTGGAATGGCATCCAAACAGGGCAACATCTGGTTTTTATCTATTCTTATGGGGCCCAGAAGTGTTTTCAATAGAAAATAAGATACTGGTTCCTCGGTCATAAAATAAGCAGCACAATGTGAAAACAAGCAGGCTGGTATGAAAGAAATTATACGCAACCCATAAAAAAGCTCATATCCTTACACAAACTTCCAGTTTTAGAACGTGTAAAACACCCTGTCAGCATCTCTATTTGTTTTTGCTTTCTTGATATCTCAAATAAGTGAAGCTTCTTGACCTCTTGATTTCCCTTCAAAATTTATACTTGGTAAAATAAAAATGACTACTTTCATTTGATTAGTAACAACTTTCACGTTACATGTCTCAATATAGAGAACAAAAGAATACTAATGAAACAAATTTTCTTAGCAATCAATTACCTTTCTCATTGACTACTTTTCTATGCATTAAAATGTAAAGCTAATAGCCTATCAAAATTTAAAATACATTTAAACATTGATTCAGCAGTCCCACTAAAAAGAATTTCTTTTTAAAAAACTTTTTTAAAAAGACCCTGAAGAGGAAACTGGTTAGAAACTCATGATACATCAAAATAGATCTGTATGTCCACATCAGTCTAAGTTTGTAAAAACAATATTCTATTCAGTTTTAATACCAAATTGATACTCACTCAGACAGGTAAATATAATTTATCCTGTAGAAATCCTTTCCCTAGCAATCCGTCAGACAGCAGTTGCAAAAAACAGAGAAGCAATGCCTAAGTGTTTTTCATAAAACACTACTCCTAGGATAGGCTCCATGAAAAAGGTTCCATAGCCAAATACATTGGGAAGGTACAATGTCTTAATTCCCTCTTTTTAAAATTTTTTGTTTGTTTTTTGGAGGCAGGGATAGAGTGTCACTTCATTGCCCAGGCTGCAGTGCAGTGGCATGATCTCGGTTCACTGCAATCTCTGCCTCCTGGGTTCAAGTGATTCTCCTGTCTTGGCCCCCAAGTAAGGGGATTATACTTTCTACTTTTATATTTACCTGTCTGAGTGAATATCAATTTGGAATTACAGGCATGCACCACCACACCCATCTAACTTTTGTATTTTTAGTAAAGACTGTGTTTCACCATGTTGGCCAGGCTGGTCTCAAACTCCTGACCTCAGGTAATCCACCTGCCTCGGCCTCCCAACGTCCTGGGATTACATGCGTGAGCCATGGCACGCAAGACAATCATATGCAATATAACTACGGAACAGGTTGGGGAGGGAGAAAAATGATGTTTTCCAAATTTGGTAGAATTCAGAACACTTTTGTAATCAACAAAAAAAAGATTTGCTTAAAACTCTCCATAACTATCTCATATATGATCAAGCTACCTTCTTCATAAAGCTAAAGGTTTCACAGCCACCATCCTGTCACCTTCTGTTCCCTCTTTCTCCTCCCTTGCCTTTAGCCCAGGATACTACAGTGATCAAACTTTGTAAGTCATAATAACCACAAAGAACTTCAACAAATATAACTCCTGGTCTTTCCTTCCAGAAATTCTGATTCAGCATAGAAATCAGTATTTTCAACAAGCACTCCAGGTGATTTTGGTACAGGTTTCAAATGATGGGATGCTCAAAATACCTGATATTTTATAAATAATGTGATGATTAATTATTTTATAATTATGGCCAGACTGACTTTAGAAAGCAGTAAGTTCAAAAAGTTCAGCCTTCAAATGAGTCCATTAAAAATTATTTTTCTACTCAGAAAAAAAGAAGAGAAAAGGACAAACTAAGGAGAGCCATATCATACGCTAAAAGAATACCCTTTAATATACTGCTCAGAACTTTACCTATCAAAAAGAATTCTTAGCCAGCACTCCACTGAAAAATTTCAAGAATTCCTGAATTCTCTGAAATTGTATACACAATTTTCTTTTCTTTTCTCTTCTTCTTTTTAAGACAGGGTCTCATTCTGTCACCCAGGCTGGAGTGCAGTGGCACAATCAGAGTTTACTGCAACCTCGACCTCTTGGGCTCAAGCAATCCTCCCACCTCAGCCTCCTGAGTAGCTGGGACTACAGGAACATGCCACCACGCCTGGCTAATTTTTTTATGTTTTGTAGAGACAAGAACTCATTATAGTGGCCAGGCTGGTCTCAAACTCCCTAGGTCAACCAATCCTCCCGCTTTGGCCTCCCAAAGTGCTAGGATTACAGGCCCACACAATTTTCATTAGTATGGGAATACATGCCTTTTGATGGACAAATAACTCATACCTTTCAGCAATTCTCATGCTGCTCAATTATCCAATTTAAGAACCATTCTTATTTTTTATTTATTTACTTGAAACAGTGGTAGCAGAAACTGAGTCGTAGTTAACACATGAATCAGACACACAAAAACACATTCCTCAATGTTGTTTTCTCTTTCAGGGACAAATAAAAAGCAACTTACCTTTGCAGAGTCATATTTAAAGAGCCTGTACAACCCTTAATCTTATTCTGGGCTTCAAGATGAGTCATTCCTTGTGCACTTATTCCATCAATGGTGAGAACCACATCACCTATTCTTACATTTGCCTGGGCTGCCTTGCCGCCATCTTTTAGCTGAAATAAATATATTTCATTAGGCGTGTCACTCTTTGAAAAAGAATAATAAATCCTGATAAAACTTATACTTTTTCTTGTACCAAAAGTATATTAATATACTATTAAAGTAACACAAAACTATCTCGTTTAACATGTAAAGAATTTTAGCATGTAAAGTCAAAATTCAAAAAATGTTCATGTTTATTTTCTTAAATTCTTATTTGCTCTCTTTAAAAAAAATGGAAATAATTTTCTGAGAAAGATTCCCTGATCATTTCTTCATTGTGCAACAGTAGTTGTGTGATTTTTATGAATCAGGAAGAGAAGCAACAACAAAAACTTCACATTTTAGCAGAATAAAAAGAATGCAATCTGAATAGGGTTTTTATACTCTTTTAGAAATAATTTTTTAAAACTCTTTTAACAGCTGTATTTTTGTTTGAGCACAAAGAGGAATAGAGAAGGAAGATCTGCTAAACAATCCTTCCTGTTGAGTCCAGTTCATATGCAGGGTTCGGGGATTGAAGTCTTTCAGATTCCACGCCCAAGTATCTTTTATACTGGGTGTGCTTCCTGCTCTAGGCTTTCATTCTCAGAAGGGAAACTCTTTGTATCTGAGACAACCAGACTTTTTGGTGTGTATCACAGTCCTTAATCCTTAGTTTCTCTTCCCCTGCTCAATAAAATCTTCTATGTGTTTACATTATTTAGTTTGATCTCCTTCAAATTTCGTGCATATGTATTTCATTGCCCCAAAAGAAGCAGATATAATATTACACTAGATGAGTGACAGTGAACTTTTCATAGATACCTAGAAATATGAAACGAGTACAAATCAAAGAAACCATTCAAACTGAAATGACAACTCAGCATTCAGTAAGTACAAATAGATCACACTGAATACTGAGTTGCTGAAAGATGAGTGAGACTAGGCCTAAAAAAGCAAGTAAATAACCAGTATTCCTCTAGTACTTGAAACTAAAATCTTAGTTTCTGTTTGTGATGATGAAAAAGTTCTAGAAATAGATAGTCAGGAAGGTTGCACAACATTGTGAGTATTCAGTGAATGCAACATTTTAAAATAATAAACCACTTTGGGAGGCTGAGGTGGGCAGATCACTTGAGGTCAGGTGTTTGAGACCAGCCTGGCCAACATGGTGAAACCCCGTCTGTACTAAAAATACAAAAATTAGCTGGGCATGGTGGTGCACGCCTGTAATCCCAGCTACTCAGGAGGCTGAGACAGGAGAATCGCTTGAACTCAGGAGGCGTAGGTTGCAGTGGGGCAAGATCGTGCCACTGTACTCCAGCCTGGGTGACAGAGCAAGACTCTTGTCTCCCCGCAAAAAATTAAAAATAAAATAAAATGGTAAACATGGTTAACTTTTATGTTATATAATTTTATCACAGTTTTTAAAAAAACTAATGATTTTAGAAAACATTTAAAGAAAATAGTTCTGAAAGTGGGCTATATACCACTTTCTCTGGGACTTTGGGAAGGTCATTTCACTTATGCTATCAAGGTTATCATAATGATTATATACAGATAATGCAGTTCAATAAATTTTAGCTATTAATGTATTATTATTCCCTTGACCTCAGATTGTTGATCTGAGAAATGTGGGGCCTGCACCAGATGATCTTAAAGGTCTTCTAAGGTCCCTGCTAGTTTTAAAAGTTTATCTATGAGCTGCTACCTATACAAAGTTACAGGTTTAATCCTAAAATAAAAGTCAAATCTGGAA
This sequence comes from Sapajus apella, assembly GCF_009761245.1. Classification (NCBI taxonomy): domain Eukaryota; kingdom Metazoa; phylum Chordata; class Mammalia; order Primates; family Cebidae; genus Sapajus; species Sapajus apella. The sequence goes on from NW_022436985.1 coordinate 3,549,564, forward strand.
GACTTCTGTGACACAAAGGGACATCTATTCCCTACTAAAATCAGCAAATGAATTGAAATTTGAAATTTTTGTAACAAAAGAAAATATAAACATAAGTCATCATAGATTTTATTTTAGCAAAGAAAGGCAAGTATTAAAAAAAAAATTAGGCCTGGCTTGGTGGCTCACGCCTGTAATCCCAGCACTTTGGGAGACAGAGGTAGGAGGATCACCTGAGGTCAGAAGTTCAAGACCAGCCTGGCCAACATGGTGAAACCCCGTCTCTACTAAAAATACAAAAATTAGCTGGGCATGGTGGTGGCTGCCTGTAATCCCAGCTACTCAGGTGACTGAGGCAGGAGAATTGCTTGAACCCAGGAGGCGGAGACTGCAGTGAGCTGAGATTGTACCACTACACTCCAGCCTAAGCAACAGAGTGAGACTCCATCTTGAAAAATAATAATAAAATAAAATAAATGAAAATAAAAAATAATTAACCAGAAATAGAATGCAGTTAAATTACCTCACTATCCTCACCTAAAGTAGTCTTAAAACAGAAACACTGAAATCTATGGGCACTTGTTCTAAATGTACCCAAAAGAAGCAACTTAAATACTCCTACTTAGTAGTAACATAAAGGTGATGAACAATGTAGAAAGTAATGGAATCAAAGACAATGTCATAACCAAATAACTTTTCTTATTCTGCTCCCCTTACATACTTGATCTCTTGAGATTCCATCATCTCAAGATGTTCAAAACCAATTTCTTAGAATTACCTTTCTTTCTAGGACCGCTTTTATTCTGTCACACTTATTTTCAGATCATGGAGCACAGGAATCCCATAGCTACATAGATTCTGCCCCTTCTTTAAGTGTCACATCTAGGAAAATTTCTAAATGTACCAATGTAAATGTAATCTGTCCATCCTTCCATTCCTCTCCTGTGATACTCCAAGTCTTGCTCAACTTTTACCTTGACCCTGCCTATACCCTACTTGCTTTCCACTAGAGTTTTCTACAGACCTTCCCTACCTTGACGTGCTCCATATTTATCTTTTACATTCCCGAATGGTGGCCCCCACTACCTCTCGTACTGGAGAGTTCTTATCATATCAACTTTCTCTTTATAAAATGAGAGTAGAAAAACTGCAAATGTCTTCTGCTTCCTATAATGTAAAATTAAAAAAAAAAATTTAAAAAAAACACCTATAATTTGTCACCAATCTGTTTCCAACTTCAAAACAAGCTCCATAAGATCAGGGTTATGTTTTAAAATTTGCTCTTCTCCGAGACCCTTGAATATTGTAGGTTTTCTAAAACTTACACAACTTCCCTTGGTAACTTAGTACAATAAGTATTAAGAACTTAACTGTACTGAATCTCAATTATTTCTCAACCAATTAGCACAAATGGAAACAAATGTCCATCACCATCTGAATAATTTTTCATATATTTAAAATGCCATACAAACTCCTTTTTTTTTTTTTTTTTTTACAGTTTTTCAGCTTGGTAATATTAATTATCTTGAGTTTTTGACACTGATGTCTTTTTGGAATCTCTAACCATCTTCATTATTCTCTACCTCAGCTTCCTACTCATATATCGTAAACTTAAGGGCATGATGAGCTTGAACTAATGCGATATATAGTGGGAAATGCCCAATACACAGAAAAACAAATTCAGGACTTGTAAAAAGGCAGCACTTAACTAAATATTCCTATAGCTTCATTTATCCCCAGAACCACTTCCTCAATCTTTTCACTCATTAGAAAGATAAATGTTGCTTCTCTTAATTGGGTAGGATGTAGCATTATGAATATGAGCAGCTAAGGAAAGACTACAAAGTCATTCATTATTTGCACAGCTCTTTGTTTGTTTGTTTCACTGTTGAATTTCAAGTCTGAATAGCTTACCTTTGTTTAAAGCAATAGTAACTTTCTGTCATTAGTACATCTTGAACATGGCAGCCGTAAGTGTGTGTGTATTTCATAAATGCACAGCGTAGGAAGGAAGCAGTTGTGGGAGGCTCCTGGGTTGAGCTCAGTATAAATCAAACTAATCACAAGCAAATGCTTCTTTTTTGATCTTTAAATGCATTTTTCAATACTGCTATCCAATCCAATTTTCCACAGACTTAATTGTAGCTGTGTGCTTCTTCAAAAACATTACTTTGTGGTCTCACTTTACAGCAAGCACACATGGCTGTACATGTTGGAACTACCTCTGTGTTCAGGTCTGTTCACTGATGCTGAAATGAAGGAAAACCAGAAAACTGTATGCTTTTGAAGAGAGAGTTATCTTTACTAAGCCTCCCCATTAATTTCGGTAGGAAAGGATCTAATATCAATTATCTGTACTCAGATTAAAACTCATCCCTAGGAACAGCTGCATTTTAATCCTTTTATCTGTAATCATAGATTACAAGAAGTCTTCTCTTGAAAAGGAAGTCCGGTCTTTAGCAAGCAGATAGCAAAGACTGTGGGGGTTTGGGGGGAGAATGTAAAAGAAAATGGAACCAGATCCTTGGCTTGCCCATCCTACTTTACTAGGAAAGACCCAAAGGAAAAAATTTTTTCAGTCATTTTAGGAAGGTAGCTCCTCTCACGTAGTGTTTTACTATCCTAAGAAAGAAATGACCCAGAAAAAGTAATTAGTACTATCTACAAAACACGAACAGTAAGTTGGGGACTTTGGGGGATGCTTCAACATTCCTCTCTATTGCAAGGTAGTTGTAGTCTGTTTTACAGGTGGGAAAACAGAGCTTCAATATGATTAAATAACTTGCCTGTGTCCATACAACAAATAAGACCACGATGCCGAACACAGGTTTTCAAGTTAGGCAAATGAGTTCATATTCATGTTCTGCTATTTACTAGTTGTGTTACCTGAATTTACTTGGCTTCTCTAAGTCCCAGTTTCCTCTCTTTGAAAATGAGGACCATAATTCCACCTCCTTCACAGAGCTGCTGAGCAGGTTAAATAAAACACCAGCACAGCACGTACCATAAAATGTACAGGAAATGTTCAATATTATTGTTTATTTTTATACGATGCCACAAATTCACATAGGTGGGAAGCCTACTTCAAGGTCGCACAGGACAGAAAAGATAGCATTTCAAACTGACCAGTCATACCTCCTTCTGGGTTTTCACTTCCTTACTTAAACTTCCTTCTGCTTCTCTAAGCCTAACTTTCCCCTCACTAAGCAACAGAGATGAGTATGCCACACATTCAGAATCTAGTTCACTGCACCCTCCTTCCCTGCTTACTATTATCCAATTATGAGTTTTCCAAAATCCATTCCTACGGAATGGTGGCCTCTTGTCACCATTTCCCAGGAGAGTTAGGCGTTGCCACTGTACCAAAAGGCCAAAGGATAAGAATCAATAAGGTGATGATGGTGAAGAAGCCTTGAGCTGGAGGTCAGAGAAGGACAGGAATAAAAGAAAAAGAACACACAGGGAAACGAAGAGTATTAGTTTAGATGGTAGAGGAGGGAAGCAAGACCATGAGGGAAGAAAGGATCATGAGATGTCTCAGATGTTGGAAAGCGAGATCCAGGCCTTTTCTCTAGGTGTGAGATACATCCAAGTACATATGCGCAAAATAATATTTAAACCGAACATCAAAATAACCACTAATTATAGAAGAGAGAAGATTCTATGTTTTGATTTGCAGTTAAAATAATATACATGAACATAATTAGTAATTATAATTGAGTCAATCTTCTCACAGTAATTCTTGTGTGTCATTAAACATGTCATCAATTTATTGTTCTCAAATAAAATTTATAACTAAAATTACCCAAAATGCTTAGCCTCCATATACAATATTCCAGCATTTGTTCCTAACCATTTTAACAACAGGAGAAAAAGTAGTACTGTGTCTTTATAAAATTATAAAATACTAGTATCTCAAGATAGCGGAACACTTTGACAAGGAACTCAAAAGTGCACTAAGTAGAAAACTTATCCACAAAGAAATATGTTATTTAGGACTTAGAAGGAGTTAGATATACCTGCTACACTAGCCCTTGCCCTTAGCTATTACCTCTTGACAGCACTTCCACCACAAACAAACCAATAGAGCTTTCACTTTTAAAAATATAACCCATTATGGCAGATACCTTTTTAAATAAGTCTAACCATCTAAGATTTCTCTTAAATATAATCATTCAATATAGCTGCTATATGCCCCAAGCTTTTCCATAAAAGGCACAATGTTTAGCAATAACAGTGACTCCAATGTGTTAGAATTCACTATGTATGAAATTTATCCTTCTGAATTGTAGGAAAGAGTATGTATACAAAACCTCTATTTGCTTTTTCTTGGAAATAAGACAGCAGTTGCCAAACTAAGAAAACAGTCATTGGCAATAGAAATGATTTATAATACAGCCAGGTAACACCATTTTAATAGTCAGATGTTTACTAAATAGAACAATTTATGCTGATTCAAAAGAAATTTACTTTGGTGATTCTCCTGTAATGTACTACAGGCAACAAGTAGGAGATGTACTTATATAATGAGCCACTACCAAAGGGCAAGTTTCAATCTTCTGCATATTTTCAACAAATATGGAATGCCTGGAAACACATGACCCTAACACCACGGGTATGGCAGGAATGCCATCAGACATAGTAAATGTAAAAAAGGTACACATAAACATGAGAGCTACAAAAAGAAACACTAACAGAAATTTCCCATGTCCATAAACCCTGGGAACCAAACCATGGGAAAATGAAAGCTATTGTTTTTCTAACAGTGCTGTTACCAAAATTTGAAGAATTATGCTAATAAAATTATATCAATCTGACAAACACAACTTTCTTGAGGCAGAAAAAGCACTGAGAAAAGTGTCATTTTTCTTAAAATCTACTTAATGAGCAATCTTGAATTTTGTTTTAAAATGTATTTTCCAGTATCTGCTGTCAAATAAAAAATTTGAATCTGAACCAACCATGAGACTATGGTTGACAGTTTCTAGTTATCTCTCTCCCACATACTTCCCAGGATACCATAAACATGACTATGTGACTTTTTGCATCACCATCCCCTTGCAAAACACCTACGTAAGAATGTATGAGGATTACACCTATAACAGAGAACTTGTTTTGCTGCCAACAGTATGTACTACTCAACCCACTACCAAATATCACATATAAGTAAAATTCTGATGGAGTTTTTTACTAGCAACTGAGGAACTAGTAAAGGGAGCAAAAGTAAAAAAAACGTGTGAAGTGCTGATTTTCTCCCAATATATGAATTAAAGCTTTTTTCAAATCATAACTGGTTTACTATCATCCTAGTGCTTATTAATCTACCTTGCAATATTACACTTCAGAACCTAACACTGTTCTATCCTGCACTATTTTTGTTGTTATATAATGTTGGCACTTTGACCAGACTACAAATACTATTCACTATATTTAAAATGTCAATCTCTGGCTTAGGTGACTAATGTGAACGTGGCTCTTAAAAATCTAAGGTTGGGGTGGGCACAGTGGTTCATTCCTATAATACTAGCACTTCGGTAGGCTGAGGTGAGAGGATCACTTGATCCCAGGAGTTTGAGACCAGCCTGGGTAGCACAGTGAGATCCTGTCTCTATAAAAAATTTAAAAATTAGCCAGACATGGTGGTGCATACCTGTGGTCCCAGCTACTTAGGAGGCTGAGGCAGGAGAATGACCTGAACCCAGGAGGTAAAGGCTGCAGTGAGCTATGATTGCACTCCAGCCTGGGAAACAAGTGAGACATCATATGGATTAAAAGAGAGAGAGAGAGAGAGAGAGAGAGCGCTTTGGATTTATTATCTTCTTCTGTGAAATAAAACGATATGCCTTTTTGTAGGTGAGAATGGTAGGGAAATAAAACAAGCAATCACTGATATCTCTCTGTAAGCAAACGTAAAATCCTGACTCATGAGCAGTACTTTCTTTAACAGTAGGCCTTATTTTGGTTATGCCAATTTTACTCAAAAGTTAGAGAATACACCTTATATGGTAACAATGAGGAGAATACCTCAAAGTATGTGTCATCCCTTATAAAACCAAACAGAAGAGGGCAATTATGCCTCTTTCCTAATGTAGCCATGGAACTATCTAGTTCAAACACAGGGCTTTTGCTGATACTGTACTGTCTGTTCTAGTACTCTATTTCCTACAATGAACCCTTATCTAGTAAAATAGCATCTTACTCTACTCTACCAAAGGCCTAACAAATAGAAACATGTCTTCATCAACTGTGATTTACTATTGAGATGTCTCATTAACATTTTTTATTTGTAGCTAATATATGTAAGTCTAAATCCAAATTGTTAATGTGTGAATATTCTATTAGAAATGTGAAAGTATGGGCCAGGCATGGTGGCTCACATCTGTAATCCCAGTACTTTGGGAGGCCAAAGTGGGCAGATCATCTGAGGTCAGGAGTTCAAGACCAGCCTGACCAATATGGTGAAACCCCATCTCTACTACAAATACAAAATTAGCTGGGCATGGTAGCACATGCCTGTAATCCCAGCTACTTGACAGGCTGAGCCAGGAGAATTGCTCGAACCCAGGAGGAGGAGGAGGCTGCAGTGAGCCAAGATCATGCCATTGCACTCCAACCTGGGCAAAAAGAGTGAAACTCCATGTCAAACAACAACAAAAAAAAAAACAAAGGAAAAAAGGAAGTATGATAGTCTGTAAAAAGAACACATCCATAAACATCTGAAAATTAAACAAAATTTGTTCATTACAGAGAAATCAGTGTTTCTATGTAGTCTACTCTGGAATAATAAGATAAATGATAGGAAATGTCACAAATAATTATAAAAGACTAAAAGCAAATTAATCAAATCTAGGATACCTGGGAAAAGATTAACAATGATAATCCTACATTTCACCCCTCCCTCGATGATGAGACAAATCTGAAATTGTAAGCAAATTCTGTGCAAGCATGTATGTATTTTTCATTGAGTGGGGCCACAACTTTCCACAAATTCTCAAAGGCATCTATAACCCCAAAAAATTTTAAGAACTTACGATGTAATGAAACCTGAGAATGGAGTTTCTCCAAGTGTGGTTGGTAACTACCAGGCGAGCATACTTCTACGGTAGGAGAAAAAATCCCAGGCCTTTCAAAACCCACAAGCTAAAGATGCTTCAAAACAAATGCTCAAGAAAATTTAAGAACTTTTAAAGCAGAATGCTTATTCCAAATGGCACAAAATCATGATTTCACATGCTAAGTATAACTTACAAAAACAGAGATTTGCTTTTTAAAAATCTTTATAATGTTCAAGTGTTAATCAGTAACATTTAATAAAGGTCTATTCCAATAAGGCATTACCTTCAATTCTAAGAAAAGATATTTAAAAAGAAGCATGGCTCTTTCTCTCATCTACTGTTTTATACTACTTCACTTTTCACATGTGTTCACAATTCTCCATAATACAATGCTCTTCTAACTGTATCTTATATTTCTATTTAGGTCTATTGTACATGAATGTAAACACAAAACACAATAAACATCTGATGAATAACTACACTGTAAATCAAAGGCATTTAATAAACAGGCTACTATTGAGCCTTTTAAGTCACTTCCTCATTTTTTCGTTCTTTTTTTTTTTTTCTTCAGACAGAGTCTTGCTCTGTTGCCCAGGCTGGAGTGCAGTGGCATGATCTCAGCTCACTGCAATCTCTACCACCCTGGTTCAAGAAATTCTCTGCCTCAGCCTCCCAAGTAGTTGGGCTTACTGGCACCCACAACCATGCTGGGCTAATTTTTGTATTTTTAGTAGAGATGGGGTTTCACTATCTTGTCCAGACTGGTCTTGAACTCCTGACCTCATGATCCTCCCGCCTTGGCCTCCCACCTATTTTTTTTGTTCTTATACATAAAATGAATAATAATATTATACTTCTATTTTGGCATATATGTCTTTTTCTTTAGAAACTCTTTCTTAAAAGGTATGCAAATTTAAAAATAAAATCAGAAATGAAAAAGGAGATACACTGTTACTGCAGAAATCCAAAGGATCATTAGTGGCTACTATGAAACACTGTATGCCAATACATGGGTAATCTAGAAGAAAGGACAAATTCCTAGTCACAAAAAACTTACCGAGACTGAACCAGGAGGAAATCCAAAACCTGAATAGACAAGTAATATGTAATGAGATCAAAGCCATAACAGAAAGTCTCCCAGTAAAGAAAAGGCTGGCACCCAGTGGCTTCATTGCTGAAGTCCACCAGACATTTGAAGAACTTTAATACAATCCTACTTAAACTGTCCTGAAAAATAAAAAAGGAAGGAATACTTTCAAATTCATTATATGTGTCTAGTATTACCCTGATTCCAAAACCAGACAAAGAGGCATCAAAAAAAAGAAAACTGCAGGCCAGTATCTCTGATGAACATTGAAGCAAAAATTCTCAAGAAAATACTAGCAAACTGAATTCAACAATACATTAGAAAGATCATTCATCATGACCAAGCGGGGTTTATCCCTAGGATGTAAGGATGTTGCAAATTAATCAATATTAATGCAAACATATGCAAATTATTAATGTGATGCATCATATCAACAAAATGAAGGACCAAAACCATATGATCATTTCAATTGATGCTGAAAAAGCATTTGATGAAATTCAACATCCCTTCATGATAAAAACCCTAAAAAAACTGGGGAAAGAAGGAACATATCACAACATAATAAAAGCCATATATGACAGACCCACAGCTAGTATTATGCTGAATGGGGAAAACTGAAAACTTTCCTCTAAAATCTGAAACATGACAAGGATGCCCATTTTCATCACTTACTCAACACAGTACTAGAAATTCTAGCTAGAACAATCAGACAAGAAAAAGATATAAAGGGCACCCAAACTGGAATGGAAGAAGGCAAATTATCCTTATTTGCAGATGATATGATCTTATATTTGGAAAACCCTAAAGAATACACACACACACAAACACACACACACACTCGGTAAAGTTGCAGGATACAAAATCAACATACGAAAATCAATAGCATTTCTATATGCCAAAAATGAACAATCCAAAAAAGAAACTGAAAAAGTAATCCCATTTACAATAGTCAAAAATTAAGAACCTCAGAATTAACTTACCCAAAGAAGAGCTCTACAATGAAAACTAAAAAATGCAGATGAAAGAAATGGAAGAGGACAGGAACAAAGGGAAAGATATTCCATGTTCAAGGATTGAAAGAATCAACATTGTTAAAATGTGCATATTATCCAAAGCAATCTACAGATTCAGTAGAATCTCTATCAAAATACCAATGACATTCTTCACAGAAATAGAAAAAGCAATCCTAAAATTTATATGGAATCACAAAAGACCTGGAATAGTCAAAGCTATCCTTAACACAAAGAACAAAACTGGAGTAATCACATTACCTTATTTCAAATTATACTACAGGGTCACAGTAACCAAACAGCATGGTATTGGCATAAAAACAGAAATATAAACCAATGAACACAATGGAGAACACAGAAACAAATCCACATACCTGCAAGAAATTCATTTTCGGCAGAAGTGCCAAGACCATACACTGGGGAAAAGGCAGTCTCTTTAATAAATGGTGCTGGGAAAACAGAATATCCATATGCAAAAGAAAGAAACTAGACCTCTATCTCTCATCATATACAAAAATCAAATCAAAATGGATTAAAGACTTAACTCTAATATCTCAAACTATGAAACTACTACTAGAAAACATTGGAGAAACTCTCCAGGACGTTGGTCTGGGCAAAAATTTCTTGAACAATATCTTACTAGCACAGGCAAAACCAAACCATAAAATGAACAAATGGGATCACATCATGCTTAAAAGCTTCTGCACAATGAAGGAAATCATAAAAAAAGTGAAGAGGCAAAACATACAATGGGAGAAAATGCAAGCTACCTGACAAACAACTCTCTATGAAAAAAAATTAATAATCCAATTAAAAAACTGGCAAAAGATTTGAATAGACATTTCTCAAAAGACACATAAATGGCAAACAGGCATATGAAAAGGTGCTCAACATCAATCATCAGAGAAATGCAAATCAAAACTATGAGATACCATCTCATCCCAGTTAAAATTGCTTTTATCCAAAATACAGGCAATAACAAATGCTGGTGACGATGTGGAGAAAAGGGAACCCTTGTACACTGTTGGTGGGAATGCAAATTAGTATAACACTATGGAGAATTGTTTGAAGGCTCCTCAAAATTAAAAATAGAGCTACTGGCCGGGCATGGTGGCTCACGCCTGTAATCCCAGCACTTTAGGAGGCCAAGGTGGGCAGATCATGAGGACAGGAGATCAAGACCATCATGGTCAACATGGTGAAACCCTATCTGTATTAAAATTACAAAGTTACAAAAATTACCCGACTGTGGTAGTGCATGCCTATAGTCCCAGCTACCCAGGAGGCTGAGGCAGCAAAATCGCTTGAACCCAGGAGGCACAGGTTGCAGGGAACCAAGATCGAGCCACTGCACTCCAGCCTGGAGACAGAGCAAGACTCCATCTCCAGAAAAAAAAGAAAAGATAGAGCTACTATATGATCCAGCAATCCCACTGATAGCTATACACTCAACAGAAAGGAAATCAGATTATTGAAAAGATATCTACACTTTCATGTTTGTTGCAGCAGTGTTCACAATGGCCAAGATTTTGAAGCAACCTAAGTGTCCATCAACAGATGAATGGATAAAGGAAATGTGATACATATACACACTGGAGTACTATTCACCATAAAACGGAATGAGACTCTGTCATTTGCAACCACATGAATGGAAGTGGAGATCATTTTGTTAAGTGAAAAAAGCTAGGCACAGAAAGATAAACAGGTTTTCACTTATTTGTGGAACAAAAAAAAACCAAAATAATTGAATTCATTGACAGAGAGAGTAGAAGGATGGTTACCCGAGGCTGGGAAAGGTCATGAAGGGGTGTGTGTGTGTGTGTGTGTGTGTGTGTGTGTGTGTGTTGGGAGGGATGGTTGATAGGGAAAATACAGTTAAAAGGAATGTATGTGACCTACTACTTGATAGTAAAACAGAGTGACTACAGTCAATAATAACTTAATTGTACATTTTAAAATAACTATAAGAGTATAACTGGACCGTTTGTAACACAAAGGATAAATGCTTCGGGTATGGAGACATAATTCTCCATGATGTGATTATTATGTATTGCATGCCTGTATGAAAATATCTCATGTACCCCATAAATATATATATCTACTATGTACCCACAAAAATTAAAAATGAAAAAAATAAAAAATAAACATACATAAAAAGTTATGCACATATAAAATTTATGTTCTATGATAGTAGATTGCTAGCCAGAATATTTGTGGGCATTTATAATTCCACCAAATATGTATGAAAGTGCCTGACAGCCCATGCCCTGGCAACCCTTAGTATTATAAAAGAAACCTGAGGGCAATTCCAGCTCTACCTACCACTAACGAATCTTGTGACTGTGAGCATTATTTACATCTCTGGCCTCATTCTACTTAGCCATACAAGATGGTCAGATCGAATGTTTCTAGGGCCCCTTTCGATTATAAAAGATGATAAATATTTATGTAGACTTTACAATTTTTCATTAAACAGTTATTAACACCAATACTCATTCTTCTTGTGGGCAACAAATTTGTATTCTTCCCCAATTGCTACATATGTATTATTTTTATTTCCTTATTTTATTTAATTTTATTTATACCACCACGCCCAGTTAATTTTTGTATTTTTTTAGTAGAGAGACGGTTTCACCATGTTGGCCAGGCTGGTCTCGAACTCCTGGCCTCAAGTTATCCGCTTGCCTCAGCCTCCCCAAGTGCTGGGATTACAAGTGTGAGCCACCATGGCTGGCCTATTTCCCTATTTTAAAATATTAAAATAACTGGGAGAATTCTTGAGATTAGCATTAAATGGTTAAAATCAGCTCTGGGTCTAAGATGAAAAAGACAAGATCATTGCAAAATTGATTAAAACAGCAACAAAATTAGGACTATCAAATGAACAACAACCAAATTTGAACATACAGAAGTAAGCTGGAAATTACAAAAAGGTCTGGGTTTTGGTCAGAAAAATGTGAAAACAGAGACTGGCCTAACCTCCCAGCCTACATCTTTCTCCCGTGCTGCATTCTTCCCGCCCTCAACCATCGGACTCCAAGTTCTTCAGTTCTGAACTCGGACTGGCTCTCCTTGCTCCTCAGGCTGCAGATAGCCTATTTGGGACCTTGTGAGCATGAGATAATACTTAATAAACTTGCCTTTATAGATATACACATATGTATATATGTATATATTCCATTAGTTCTGTCCCTCTAGAGAACCCTGACTAATACATGAAGAAATAAAATATTCATTCATTCTATCATTCAACAAATACTTGCTAAGTATCTACTATGTGCTAGGCCATTCTAGGTATGGCGTGATACAGCAATGAACAAAATGAGGTCCTTGCACTCATGGAACTTATTGGGGGAAAGAGAAAACCAACAAATAAACACAAATCTATAGTAAAATGTCAGGAAGTAAAAAATGTACTACAAAGGGAAAATAGAGCAGAGAAAGGGTACAGAAAATGCCAAGAGATTCTAGTTTAAGTTTGGGTAGTCAGGGAAGACTTCTGGTGGGAGTGACATTTGAACAGAGACCACAGACCAAAACAAAGTAAAGGAGAGAACAATGTAGATGTCCAGAGAGAAGGCATTCCAGGCAGAGGTACAAGCAAAGAGAAAAGATAATCTGGGTCATTATGATATAATGATGAAATGTATAAAAGCTATCAATAACACAAAGACTGGAACAACTAATATATTTTGGTGGCATGAAGACAGTTTCTCAGGAGATGATAATTGCTTTGAGTAATAAAATATGGGTTAGAATTTGCAGAAACAAAAAAGAAAGAAATATGTACTATAAGCAAAAACAAAAAACATGTGAAAGACACAACCATTTCCAGGAAATGGCAGGCAATTAAAGGTGTTTATAGCATAAGGAGAAAGTAACAAGGAAATTGAGAGTCAAGGATAGCAAGGCTGCCAAAAGTCATATTAGGTTGGTGCAAAAGTAATCATGGTTTTTACCATTGAAAGTTATGATAAAGAGCACATTATTGGATGATAAATAACTTCTGAACAATCTAAGTTTACAATATGCTTCCATATCAACTAGTGTGATTTCCTTCTTTATAATAGATTGTACATAGTATGTGCTATTACTCCTGCATGCCAGATTGTTTTCAAGAAATCCATGCTTGCCAACTCCTGGTTCCTCCTATCATTTTCTACTAAGTATGTTCTACTATCCCTTAGAGAAGGCGAGGAAGTCTTCAGTCCATTCCAGCCCCAGGACATATGGCATCAGACTCCTTTTTACAGCTGTAGCCTTTCAAAACCAAGGCTCATCAACACTTGACCCAGGGAGCCAAGTTTCTGACCTCCTAGAGAGCCTTTTCCTTCCAGCTCTTTGTTTAGTTCAGAACTTCCACCAATACCACTTATAAGTTTCCTGTACCTTTTTTTGCAATCCTTGGTTTATTCATTTATTTTTTGCCCAGTAAGCCAGCCTACACAATTGGCTTTTATCAAGACAGCACCAAATGTTAGTAGATCACTTCCAGCTCTGTGGTCTCTTGTCACGAAGCATTGATTTAACTCTAGATGTTTTATTTCCTCTAAAGAAATCAAATGCACCATCAAAAACAGCAGCTAGAAATGGAAAGGAAATGTTCTTATGTCAGTGCCTCTTTGCTTCTTTTTCTTTTTTAAAACTAAGTAAAATAAACTGAAGCAATACTGAAGATTCTTGTTCTACTGCAGTGGTGCATCATGTGTTCCTGTGCTCTGGATAATACTGGGCTTGGCAGAGGGCAGGGTGCTGACAGCAGTTAGGGATAAGCAATGTCACCGTTCCCAGTTGAGCAAAGTCTATACCAGGGAGGCAGTGAAGGAGCAGAGGAGCAAGATTCTGGTTTCCCTGGCAGAGTATTTCTGCAGCACACTGTGTGCTGATTCATCCTCTCTCACTCATTACAACAGTGCTTTGATGAATCAAATCACTTTTGCCCTTCAAAGTAACAGCCCACAAGCATTCAAATATAAGGATAAGGCTACAGCCATTTCTGTTAGAGAGAACAAGAATTCACTACCAGAAATTGCAGGTAAATCTAGAATCTATAAAGGACTTTCCTTGTGTACACCATAAATCAATACTACCAACTGCTCTGTAAAACACTTGTTTTACAAAATCACTTGTTTTACAGAGCAGTAATTCCCCCACTTGACTGATCAAAATTTGTGATACTATGAAGTATATATTTGGTTCACTTTCCTGCCTTACAGCTCCTAAAATCCTTGAAATCCCTTAATGATACAACTGTCTTTTGTACGCTAATGAGATGACAGTGGCTGGGGGCCCCAGATAGCTTCAGGATGGAGGCCTCTCCCTCCCCGCCCCCATTACCAGAAAGACCAAGGCATGATGAGAAGGTTGAGACTTTCAGCCCCACCTCCAACCTCCAGGAAGGGAAAGGGGCTGAAATTTGAGTTGATCACCAATGGCCAATGATATAAGCAATCATAACTACATAATGAAGTTTCTTTAAAAACCCATGAGGACTGTGTTAGATGGACGGCTGAAAACATGGAGGTGCCTGGAGGGTGGTTCCCAGAAAGGGCATAGAAGCTCTGTTCCCCTTTTCATATTCCCTGCCCTGTCCATCTCTCCCATCTGGCTGTTCATCTGTAATGTTTTGTAATATTCTTTACAATAAATGGGTAAATGTAAGTAAAGTGTTTCCCTGAGTTTTGTGAGCATTGCTAGAAATTAATCAAACCCAAGGAGGGAGTCATGGGACCCACCAATTGATAGCCAGTTGGTCAGAAATATAGGTGACTTCCAGCCATGCATGGTGGCTTATGCCTATAATCTCAGCCCTTTGGGAGGCTGAGATGGGCAGATCACTTGAGGCAAGGAGTTTGAGACCAGCCTGGGCAATATGGCGAAACCCTATGTCTACTAAAAATTCAAAATTCAGCTGGGCATGGTGGTGGCACACACCTATAATCCCAGCCACTCGGGTGACTGAGATGAGAATCCCCTGAACCTAAGAGGCGGGGCTGCAGTGAACCGAGATCATACTACTGCACTCTAACCTGGGTGACAGGGCAAAACTGTTTCAAAAAAAAAGTGACTTAAGACTGACATCTGAAATGTGGAGCAGTCTTGTGGGACTGAACCCTCAATCTGTAAGATCTAAATCTATCTCCAAGTAGGTAGTGTCAGAATTGAATTGCAATACATTGGTGTGTGGGGAAATATCCCCACACACGTAGTGTCAGAAGTGTTGTGCTGAATGGTATAAAAATAGGAAAAACACCTTGGTTTGGTCCCCCCTCCGCCACTCCACCACCCTATCTCTTTAAAATCTCTCAGGGCACTGTTGTAAAATACAGACTATGCTAACTCATTGCAAGAGATCCTGGTTTAGAAAGTCTCAGTGAGGACCCAGGAATCTAATAATCCTCTAGATAAGAACTATAGTCCATGAGTGCAAGTTCCAAAAAGAAAGATTTCAATACTCAGCACAGTTCAGAGTTTGGAAACATTCAGAACATTCCAAAAATAAAAAGGATTTCATTGCAAAGTAATGAGATTCCTGTGTATGTCTAAACACAAGGCAGACAACCACAAGCCCTGAGTACTGAACAGGAGACATATGAATCTGAAAATGAGAAACAGATTATGTACTCAACAAGTTACTGGTGCATAAATGACCAGACACAAGAGCACCATTACACAACTTCAATTACATATGGTAGCCTTTCTCCATGAAAGTAGTACAACCAAGAAGTTCTGATTCTCACTACACATCACAGTGATTTCAATCAGATCACAGACATGTTTTTTTGCTTTTTTGTACAAAATGAAATATGAGCTTCAATCTAGCTAGCAGGAACCTGGATTTATATTATTAAAATGAATAATAAACTTAATTTTAAAAGAAAATACTAAAATACCTTTCTATTAGACTGTGATAACACTAGTAAATGAAAGAAACAAGAGAGTAGGAGATCTCCTAGGCCAGAAGGAATTCTGATTATCTAGGGTATTGTAAGTTATTTCTACACAGGATATTTAAATTGTCCCATAAAGATGTAATAGTATTGACTCCAAATGGGAATAAAAAGATTTGAGAGCTAAACACGGTCAATTTATCTTGTACTGACTGTCATTAAAATAACCTCTTATATATTCATCAATTTAATAAGACTTCCAAAAGAATTCTAACATTATTTTTGTTTTTATCTACAAAGTGAGTAATACATTCACTTCATTTCTACTTACAAGTCAAATGACTCAGATTTTAAAAAATTTTCAAGACAACTGGTTATATGCAAATCATCGGTTTTTGCGGCTTGATGAACAAATCTGTAAGCCTAGGGTAGATGGACAAATAACTACAATGCCAAACTTTTTTTTTTTTTCCAAGAAATGTCACACATTCTTTAATGAAGCTGACTTTGAAGTCCCCATTTCTCTGAATTGAGGGATATTCAATTTTAGTCATTGTTAGAGTTTTCTCTCCTCTCTGCCCTCTCCCCAGGACATACAAAAGTCCTGAAGTTCCTCCACAGAGCAGGCTATTCAGGAAGACCCCTCTTGCAACTGGTCCATGGTCATCTTTCAAACTGTCATCTTTCAAGCTCACACAGCTCCATGAAAACTGGAAACTCTCTACAACTACATTATACATGAGTTTAGGAACTTTTGTACCTGTACGCCTTGCTTCTGAGGACCTCCTTCCCTCCCTGGAATGGTTTAAGGGAGTGGGGCTCTGTCCCTAGTAATTTGCATCATGATCTTCTCACCATTCCAGTTGCAGCTCAAAAGTCACTTCTGCAGGGAGGCCTTCCATGATCACAAAGTATACCATCCCTGTTTCTAGCATATGCACTTTATCTTCAAAGTGGCCAAACTTTTTCTTTTTTTAAGTCACCTCCATTTTAATTTTGTCATTCTACCTAACAGGAGATGTTGTTAAGGTCAATTTATGATACAAAGTTACTGCAACTTAACCAGGAATCTTAAGAAAAATATAAAAGTAAAGTTTATCAGGATACTTTGACATTTTAAACAGTAAAATATCATGCTTATACAGTTGTGTCATTAGATATTATAAAACTCGGAAACAAATTATTTTAACATGTGTGTTGTTGTCACATATGTTCACAAACACAAGTAGAACCTTTATAGTATAATTCTGGTAGGAATATGATCACAATTAATAAGCTTTTAAAGTTGAACACAGTATTACCATGAAAGATATACTGTAGAATATAATACTGACTACTGATGGGAAACCTGATTTGGTCCAAGCATAATTAAGTTAGTGGTAAGGAGAACCACTATTATATGCCAGAAACAGTGGTCAGTTTTAGAATTCAGTGCTGAATATATAAAATGTGATTGGGCCAGGCGCTGTGGCTCATGCCTGTAATCCCAGCACTTTGTGAAGCTAAGGCAGGAAGACTGCATGAGCTCAGGAGTTGGAGACCAGCCTGGGTAACATGGTGAAACCCTGTCTCTACTAAAATACATATAAACTAGCCAGGCATGGCAGAGTGCACCTGTAGTCCCAGCTACTTGGGAGGCTGAGGCAGGAGAATTGCTTGAACCCAGGAGGCAGAGGTTACAGTGAGCTGAGATCACGCCATTGCACTCCAGCCTGGATGACAGAGTGAGACTCTGTCTCAGAAAAAACAAACAAACAAACAAACAAAACATGTGGTCAGGCACAGTGGGTCATGCCTGAATCCCATCACTTTGGGAGGTCGAAGCAGGTAGATCACTTGAGGTCAGGAGTTTGAGACCAGCCTGGCCAACATGGTAAAACGCTGTTTCTACTAGAAATATAAAAATTAGCCAGGCGTGGTGACAGGTGCCTATAATCCCAGCTACTCAGGAGGCTGAGGCAGGAGAATCGCCTGATCCCAGAAGGCAGGGATTGCAGTGAGCCGAGATCACACCATTGCACTCCAGCCTGGGCCACCAGAGTGAAACTCCATCTCAAAAAAAAAAAAAAATTTAGTGAATGCTCAGGATAAGCTTATACTTAAGTGTTGAAATTGAGAAAGATTTCATTGAGGAGGGCCATACTGATTGAAGCCTTAAAAGATATATAGAAATGTCAAGGTATATGTGCTGAAAAGCATGAAGAAATGTAGCTATAAAAGTCTTGGCTGGGCACAGTGGCTCAAGCTCACAATCCCAACACTTTGGGAGGCCAAAATGGGAGGACTGCTTGAAGCCAGGAGTTGGAGACCAGCCTGGGTAACAGAGCAAGACTCCATCTCCAGGAAAAAAATAACAAGAAAAAAATTAATCGCATGTGGTAGTGCATGCCAACAGTCCCTACTACTTGGGAGGCTGAAGTGGGAGGATCACTTGAACCCAGGAAGGAAAGGCTACAGTGAGCTACAATCACACCACTGCACTCCCGCCTGGGTGACACAGTGAGAGCCTGTCTTGGAAAAAAAAAAAAGGCTTAGCAATATATGAGAAACATGTATTAGAGGGACAGAAAAGTTATGCCAACCTGTAAGATATGAAAGTAGTCTGGAGTCAAGGTAAGTATGTAGTCAAAACCTAATGTATACAATGAGAAAGCAGATTACAATAGTCTATAGAAAATGTACATGTATAAACATTTTTGGACTCTCTCAAATGCTCCTACTGCTGCAGTATAATCTTTCTTGAGGGCATTTTAGCAATAATCAAAAATACATAAACTTTTGGCCCCAATAATTATACTTGGGGCCAAAAGTCTTGGTTTATCCTAAGGAAATTAACAAAGAAGGCTGCAGGATATTTAAAGCAGTAGCTTTTATAATACTAAATTATCATTTTTATGGCATAGAGTTTTAAGTATTATCATAAATTCAAGAAACTGAATATTCTTCAGTGATTAAAAGGGTCATTGAGACTAACCTGGGCAATATGATGAAACTCCATCACTACCAAAAAAAATTTTTTTTTTAATTATTCAGGCATGGCGGCATGTACCTGTAGTCCCAGCTACTCAACAGGCTGACGTGGTAGGATCACATAATAAGCTCAGAGACCGAGGTTGCAGTGAGCTGAGATCTCACCACTGTACTCTAGACCCTGAATGACAGAGTGAGACTCTGCTTCAAAAAATAAATAAATAAAATCTATCAAGAAAATGAAAAGATAATCCATAGAATGAAAGAATCATCTAAATGAAAAGGGACTTGTATCTAGAATATGGTTTTAAAAAACTTACCATTCTACAATAAAAAGATAAATATCACAATTTTTCAACAGGTAAAAGATCCAGATAGCAATTTCTCCAAACAAGATATACGAATGTCCAATAGGCACATAAAAAGATGCTCAGTATTATTAGCCACCAAGAAAATGCCAATAAAACCATAATGACACCACTTCATGCTCACCAAGATGACTACAGACAATAACAAGTGTTGCCATGTTATGTGGAGAAAGTGTAGCCTTCATACACTGCTGGTGGGAAGTAAAATGGTGCACCCACTTTGGAAAATAGTCTCATGGTTCCTTAAATAGTAAAACATAGAATTACCACATGACCCAGTAATTCCTCTCCTAGGCCTATACCTAATAGCAATGAAAACATCCGTCCACACAAAAAAGTGTATGCAAATGTTCACAGTAGCAGGATTCACAACAGCAAAAAAGTAGAAACTACCTAAATGATCACCAACTAATGAATGAATAAACAAATGATGACATGATGGAATACTGGTGTGCAATAAAAAGGAGTAAGACTGACACTATGCTGTAATAAAGATGAACCACAAAAACATTATGATAAGTGAAAAAAGCCAGACATAAAAGGACACATATTGTATGATTCTATTTATATGAAATACCCAGAATAGGTAAATCCATAAAGACAGAAAACAGATTAGAGGTTGCCAGGGGAAATGGGGAGTAAATGCTTAATGGGTACCAAGTTTCCTCTTGCAGTAATGAAAATATTTGGTAGTTAGATAGAGGTGGTTGCACAATACTGAATACACCAAAATGCCACCAAAGTATACACATTAAAATGGTTAAGTTTATGTTATGTAAACTTCATCTAAATTTTAAAAACTTCCACAGTGCATGCACACTGCATGTAGATGATCCTAATAAATTCATTTCAATCAAAAAGAGAGGAAGAAGGATGGGGAGAGGAAGAAAAATAAAAGAGAGAAAGCATAATTTAACACAAACTCAGTTAATTCCAACACATTCTCTTAAAATAAAAATGTGGAGTATCTTTCAAGCTAGCAAACACATTGAAGATCTTGCTTCATAAATTTAAATTGGTCCTCTCTTAACCCTTAACCAATGGGAAATAGGAAAAGAAAAACAATTCTTAAAGCCGAAAGAATGTATTTGAGTATTAACTATTATACAAATTACTTTTAAAGAAGGATATTGAGGGGAGGGAATAGGAAGTTATTGGTCAAAGGATACAGAATTTCAGACAGAGAGGAGATATAAGTTTTGAGACCTATAGCACAGCCGGATGACTATTAGTCAATAATAAAGTATATTTGAAAAAACTAAGAAAACAAACTTCAAATGTTTCACCAAAGAAACAAGATGAGTAACTGAGGTCGAGGGATATGTTAATTAGATTGCATTAACCATTCCACATTATTTACATATATCAAAACATCAAATTGTACTCCGTAAGTGTAGAATTATGATGTGTCAATTTAAACTATTATTTAAAAATAAAGAGAGACTATTTTAAAGTAGGCTAAAGATCTCTATTATATTATAAAAATGATATTTCTTCCTTTATCTGATTCTGGCATAAGAAATCCCTAGCTTCAATGAGTTAGAGGTGATAAAATGCACATTCATCTAACAATGCTGTAGGAAAATAAACACAGCTGAAGTTTCTCAGTTGTAAAGGTTGTGAAACTTACTTTTCATTGAAAATCTCCAAAGGCATGAAAGAATAGCAATATAATATGCAAGTGATGAATTCAGCAAGTTAACAAGGCCATAAAGATAACATTCCAAAGAGATTATTCAATATTCAATTTGTCCTCTGTCCAAAAAGAAAGGGAAACTGTCCCAGGGTTTAAATAGAATTGGAAATAGTAAAAGGTTTTATAATGTTAACTCTAAAATATTAGATAAGGATAATCAATGTCAGAGTTAAAAATTTATGTAAAGAAATGATTTAATCAAATGCCTGAATACCTCAAAAGCTTAGAAGAAGGTTAAGTTTCTTCTTTAAAGCACAAATGCTAGATGCCAGTTAAATTAATCCCCTTAGCAGTCAGAATCAACATTTGGCTTTCAATAAGGTGATGATCACCAGTTTTCCCACCATTAAATAGTGACTGTATCTCTCAATTAATATATCAAAGATTTCTGTTAGTAAACACAAACAAGGTCTACAATAGCATGTGAAAATTCCCAATGGGAATAGACATGTTGGTTTATGATAGAGGTAGGGTATAATGAATTTTCTGACAAATAAAGTTGTATAAGAAACAATGGTATACAGTCATTTAATACTATAGTATAAAATTCACATTCACCTAACAGTATAAAAGTAACCGGTCTTGGAACCGAAAGATGTATTAAGAAATCACTTCTGCCGGGCACAGTGGCTCATGCCTATAATCCTAGCACTTTGGGAGGCCAAGGCCAGCAGATCCCCTGAGGTCAGGAGTTTGAGACCAGCCAAGCCAACAGGGCGAATCCCTGTCTCTACTAAAAATACAAAAAAATTAGCTGGGTGTGGTGGTACATGCCTGTAATCCCAGAGACTCAAGAGCCTGAGGCAGGAGAATCGGCAGAGATTGCAGTGAGCCAAGCTCCTGCCACTGCTCTCTAGCATGGGCAACAAAGTGAGACTCCCTCTCAAAAAACAAAAAATAAAAATAAAAAGTAAAGAGAAAAGAAAGCACTCCTACACTCTTCTGGGTAAACCCAAATTAATTTACTGAATTAGTTAACATTGTAATTTATAAAACTGTCATCTAAAAGTATCATTAAACTTCTTAAATCATCTCTCAATTCACATTTGGATTATGTGATTAGCAGATCAGCCACAACAATTTTTGTTTAATCCTAAATTGACTTTTGCTATCATTTAACATTTATACAATTATCAGAAATGCTGACTCATTTTAGTATCAACCTACATAAAACAGAGTAATAAGAAACTAAAGAAAAGTTTTAAAGTGAGAACACATGCAATATATAAAATACCTTAATTTGACCATCAAGTCCTGTGAGTCGCCAAACCATTTCTTTTTCTACTGCTATGTAGAAAGATATAATCAGTAATTTTCAGTAATACGAATAAATAATATATAGTATATGAAATATAATACTACTTTTTTTATTTATGTCTTTAATAAGCTTATTTCAATTTTAATTTTGAGAAGAACTGAATAGAAAGCATATTTGCAGATGTCAAGGGTTAAAATATTTATAATGCAATCTGAAATCATTAGAGTATTACTTTATACAGAAACAAGTATATAGAAAACATTCATAAACAGAGTTTACAATATTTTAGTCACTGTTGACAAAAATGTTTAGGGTATTTTCAAATAGTTTATTAATTTTAACTGAAATTTGCATATAAATTATTATACTCAATAAGATTATACCACATTTCATATTTGATTTTTTATTTATAGCCACATAAAGATGCATATTAAGCAAAAAACCCCACAAAAATATTCATTTTAAAATTCCTGGATATAAAGAATATTTATAATATCAGCAGAAATTTTGATGCATAAATTATGTTACATCCATATGATAAATGTCTATATGTACTGACATGGACATATACCCATGATATTTATTAAAGAAAAAAAAGAAAGCTGCAGAACAACATGTATTTGTGGGGGAAGCTGGTGCACACTAGACCATCCAAATGAAGACAAAAATGCTGAAAAGATTATATATGGGAAGGAGGAAGGCTGAAAGAGGCTGAAAAAATTTTATTTTTATTTTTTGTTTTATTTTTTTAATTTTTGTAGAGATGGGGGTCTTCCTACATTGCCCAGGCTGGTCTTGAACTCCTGGGCTCAAGCAATTCTCCCACTTTGGCCTTCCAAAGTGCTAGGATTACAGGTGTGAGCCACTGTGCTGGGCTTTATATTTTGTATACTCCTATACTGTTTTAATATTGTATAAATATCATTAAACCTTAAGTTTTAGATAAACATTTATATATATATATATATGATAAAAGAGATATTACCAGATACTATTCAATATTATGACTATTCTGCACCTAATTGGTAAGGATCTTATTATGACGAAACCATAAAGCAACAAATTTTAACTGCCTGATAGTCAAGCTCTAAAATGTTCATCATTTATATACTACTCAGTATTCAAATACAATTTGTCTATCCAAAGCATGTATAATATTCATGTATATGCATTCCAAAGAACTGCATGTTGTATAACCTAAGATAATCCGTCAGACATTCCTACAGCCTATAAAGTTCCAGAACCAGGGACAAAGTGTTCCAGGCTGACATAGGCCTGGTTCACAGCTGCTAGGACAGCTACTGTCTCAATTAGCCATTCTATTCCCCCATGACTAGAGAGAGACAATATACTATTAAAGAGGGCCCAAATACTACCCAAGAATGAAAGACTGCCAAATCTTCTAGTGCTAATTGTATTGCATTAAAAGAAGAAAACACACCTTTATGACCATTTCAAAAGAAGCATCTTCTGGAATGCTTGTTAATGGGTGGCATACTAAGTAATTCTTCCTGCAAAATTACTTTCCATAAAAGGAGATGAGCTGTACTCCCAGCTGACTTCACTTCCTTAGTACTGTTACCTCACCTTACTCATGGAGAAATAATTGCCTGTGAGGCAGATTCTTTATGGCATTTGCTTTAGAAAAGATTGAAGCACTTTATGATGACTAAGCCCAATAAACAAGAGGGTGGAAGAGAAAGCAAAACACATGCTCAACCTGGAGCCCTCAAAAACACCTGGCTAAACTGCAACTGGCATTGCTGAAGACCTGACTCAAAATGTAGGAACACTTTAAAATGTGTAGTGTTCTATTTTAAATAGGTACAGAATCAGGTTACTATAAAGATGTGTTTAGTTATGTATTTCACTTGGAAGTAAAATTTTTGTATCAAAAAATAACAAAAGATGTTCGTTCCATGGCTACTTATGGTATGCACTTAAACACAAAGGTATGATTTAGAAGTGACACTCATTTTTAAAAACTACTCAAAGTAGAAGCAAGTTAAAGAATATCATACAATTTATTTTTAAAATTATTTTTCCATTTATAAAGAGCTTTAGGAAACTGTGACTAAAAAGTTAACACCTTTGAAAGGAGAAAAAAGATTTTCCCAATAAAATGGAAGTAATAAAAATTGCTGGAAAACCTAAATATGAATCTTAAACATCATATAAGCACCATTAGAGGAACAACAGCTCTGTGGCTATTTATTTAAAAACATCATTTCAATTCAAGAATATCAACTAATCCAAGAAAAGTACTTTCTACAAACATTAAACACTCATGGGCCAGGCACAGTGGCTGACACCTGTAATCCCAGCACTTTGGGAGGCCGAGGAGGGTGAATCAAGAGGGTCAGGAGTTTGAGATGAGCCTGGCCAACATAGTGAAATCCCATCTCTACTAAAAATACAAAAAATTAGCTGGGCGTGGTGGCGAGCACCTGTAATCTCAGCTACTTGGGAGGCTGAGGCAGGAGAATTGCTTGAACCCAGGAGATGGGGATTATAGTGAGTTATAGTGAGATGGAGCTATAGTGAGCTGAGATCATGCCACTGCACTCCAGCTCAAGTGACAGTGCGAGATTCTGTCTCAAAAAAAAAAAAAAAAAAAAAAAAAAAACCACTCACATAAAATCAACGTGTTGATTTCACATGTGGAACCACCATTTGGCAAACTAGGCTGCATCAGTGTCAACAACAAATGTCTGTAATGAAAGATGCACTCACCAAAAGGAACGGGTTAATTCAGTACTAATATTAACACAAATGCACAACTTAAAGACTTTGTGTGGGAGGTTGGGAAAATCTAGGAAGGCTCAAAAACAGTATTTCTCAAACGTCTGTGTCCTTAAATCACGTGTACTGCTTGTTAAGACCCACTCTTTGGCCCTACTATGCTAATTCGGTAAATCTTCAATAAGGAACAAGAATCCGTGTTTTTACTAAGATATTCAGGTAATTCCAATATAGGTAAATGAAGAAACACTGTTCCAGGGACTCCTCTACACCCTCTTAAGTTTCTCAAGAAACACAAATAGCCTATCCACAAGCACACAAATGCCTGAATACTCCCACCACCACTATAGGAATGATTCTGTGGTACACAAAGACAAGAAAGCAATTCCTCAACACTTGTACCATGCTACCAATAAACACAATGGAGTCTCCATTCCTAATGAGTATTTTACAGGGAGCATGGGCAGGCTAATATTGACAAGGAGAAACACAGTGACTTTTAGGATATATGCAATATGCCATCTGTCTCAATGTCTTTCATCTCTTAAGGAATGGCCACGCTGCAAGAGGTGTGAAAGCTGCTAACTATACACAGAAACCTAACCGTAAATGTAAGAACATATCTGGATGCAAAGTTTTCTTCAACTTATTGCTCAGGCGGACAGAGATCTTGAATCACTTGATTCTTGATGGTGTATTATGCTCAAATTACATAGAAATTAAGCTTTTTTCTCATAACTTCTTCATCCCAGCTGGTCAAATTCTTCACTGGTCAAGTCTACTGACAAAATCTATATAGCGGACGGAGGGGCAGTACTGATACCTTTTAATAACAAGGCTGTGATATAACATAGTGTAACAAAATATTTTTTGGCAAAAAAATTACGGTAATATTCAGCTGCCAACAGCAGAAAACCCAAAAAGAATAGTTGTTCTTTTCTTCAAGTAAAGAGAAGTATAAAAGAAACCAGCCCAGGGCACCTCCACAATGGCATCATTGTCTCAGATTTCTTCCTTCTTTCTCTTCAGCCACCCATGTACATAGATTTCATCTACTTTTTATTTTAATTTTTTAAGAGCTAGGGTCTTACTCTGTAACCCAGGCTGGAGTGCAATGGCATGATTATAGCTCACTGCAGCCTTGAACTCCTGGGCTCAAGTGATCCTCCTGCCTCAGCCTCACAAGTAGCTGGGACTACAGGCATGCCTCGCCACACGTGGCTAATTTTTTAAATTCTTTGTAGAGATAGGGTCTTGCTCTGTTGACTAGGCTGGTCTCAAATTCCTGGCCCCAAGCAATTCTCTTGACTCAGCCTCCCAAAGTGCTGGGATTGCAGGCATGAGCCACCACACCTGGCCTCATCTACTTTATTATCACATATAGTGGCAAGAAATTCCAAGTATCGTGTTCACTTCCCAGACAGGAAGAAGGAAATCAAAAGGGAACAGAAGAACACCTGACTCAGGGGAAAAGAAATATTCCTTAGTAAATACCACTTAGACTACACTGCAAGGAGTCTACTAAGGCAAGTCGCCTAGGTTGGCACGCTACCACCCTCAAGAAAGTATAGTACTTCTAGTAAGAAAAAAGGGGATAAAAAGTACCTGATAGGCAAATTGCAGGGTTTGTCACCCAAAACTTTCTATGAGAAAAGACACTTCAGCATTTCAGTCTACAGAGGTCAGTTATAGTCTAATACATCAATGTTCCCAACTCACAAAAGATCCTTCTCTTATCTCCTGAGCCTTAACCTATATATAAGAAGAAAGTGTTTATGTAGAGGCTACATATAAAACTTTGCCTGACTTATCAAAAGCTAAAGGATCTTTACCTTTAATAGAATCCTTTATTATTTGGTTATGTCTCCAAATACAAAAAAAGAAAAATGTATACACTATTTTGAGGAAGGAAATGCTAATACTAAGCTAGATGTTCAGAGATGATAACCCACAAATCTGTACTGAGTGGCTAGAACATAAGAATTGTAACTAACATCCTGGTGGCAGAACTTAGATGCACAGGACTCATCTAAGGGATCTCAAAGAAATGCACTGACTCCCCAAGTTCAGCCTTCCTGAACTTGAGGAGGGCCTTTGAGGCCTCCTCCTCATCTTGAGTCCCAATTTGTAATTGATTGATCTTTCCCAACACTGATGTCACATGATTTCATATTGTTTTAAAGCAAAAATGAGCCACTGGAGATAATACTTCTTAAGGATAAGGTTTATGGCCAGGCGCAGTGGCTCATGCCTATAATTCCAGCACTTTGGGAGATGGGTGGATCACAAGGTCAAGATATGGAGACCATCCTGGCCAACGTGGTAAAACCCCATCTCTACTAAAATTACAAAAATTAACTGGGCGTGGTGGTGTGTGCCTGTAGTCCCAGCTACTTGGGAGGCTGAGGCAGGAGAATTGCTTGAACCAGAAGGCAGAGGTTGCGGCAAGCCAAGATCGCCCCACTGCACTCCAGCCTGGCAATAGAATGAGACTCCATTTATGAACTAAACAGAACTCCATGTGGTTCGCTCACTTCATATAATTTCTTAACTACATATATGTTACATTGGCCATGCAGTGTGTGAAATACTTTTACTTATAGACTATTTAATTATATTGCTTGATGACATAGCTGCAGTACAATAATATATGTAACCAAAGGGAGACATATTGCAGTCAGGATCCTACAGTGCTAACACGAGTAAATGGTGAAAGCACACGAGAAATGAACTTAGAATCTAGAAGGGATGGGTGAACAGAAGAGAAGCAGAATTTGACAAGAGCCAAATAGGAAAAAGTAGAGATCTATACTTTCTTCTGTTCTTATAAAGATTATCATCATTAGTGTCTATCAAGTAATAGATAATCATTAGGCATGCATTTGACTTGTGACTCTGTTCTCAAAACATTAGTTTCTCTTTTCCCCTTCCCCTCCTTTCCTTCCCAACACCTGTCCTCTTAATATCAGAAACACACATGATGGAAGAAAGTCCCTTCAAATCCATCTACGCTCCCTTTCTATGTAGCTATGTGACTAGTCCACATGAGGTTTCAATAAAGCTACCCATGACAACTTATTGTCCAATTACTCCAATATAGAGGCTCCCCATCTCACTCTCTCTCTCTCTCTCTCTCTCTCTCTCTCTCTCTCTTTCTCTCTCTGTGTGTGTGTATCTCAAACAACTGTAACTACTCTACAAAACTCCCATGGTACTCTATTATCCCCCATTATAGTATTTGCATAACAGTAACCTAATGATCTGAAATAAGTTATACAAGCTTATATAGCTAAGGTAGTAAATAGCACTAGGTCCAGAACATCCAACTTCAAACCCAGTGCCCTTTTACTAGAGTATAAGACAAATCCCTACATGATTGTTAATATCTCCTCTAACTGGCTGTGTACCTATGGTCAAACCAAGTGATTTCATTGGGCTCCCCTCAGCTTCCTAGTTTGTAAAATGAGGATGATAATTCCTTGTAGAGTGACATGAGATACAACTAAGAATGCATGTAAAAGAGTTTTCTTAAGTTATTTTTGGAATATTTATTTTGACACATAAACAAAGATAATCCATATATGTAACATAGTTATACATAATGATCCATACAAAGTAAATTAATAATTCTATTTGCCTCCCAAGTTCATATTTTCAAATTATTTAACTTTTAAAACTTCTTAAAAATTCGCTTTCTTAATTTCATCATCTTCAAACTTAACTTTCTCTAAAACAGAAGGAAAAATGTTTTCAGTTGTTACTTAATTCTATTTATCAACAAAAAACTGATTATTTCAATGAGAATCCAGAAGCAAGGTCCTGTTTTTATTTGTTCCCCTGTAAAATTACATGTCACACGTAATGGAATTTGAACCTGAAAGATAAATATGCTGAGCTGGCTGAATCATGATCTCAGATTGGTAACACACTTCACTAACAGGTTGCTAGTAAAACCATACTTTGCACAGAATGTACCTTGTTTCTGGAGACATGCAGAAACATATCTAAGGTTTCAAATTGGTCTCTCTTGGGGTAACTGATTAAATTTCAACACGACAGGTGAGCGGAGGAATAAAAAGAAGAGGAGGCATTAATATTAAGTCAGCATTTCCTAATATGTGGTCAGGATTACTTTATACGGTACATGAATAAAGAACTGTACTAAGATAAATATAACAAAGACGTCAAATCCATGATTCCATAAATGTGAAGATTAGAATGATAATCAAGTATATATTTTAATTTTAAAAGCAGGGTAATAATCATGAAAGTAGTAAGCAAACGGCATATCTGGGATATGGCAATAATCACAAACAGTAAACAAATGACAAATCTGTAAAACACTATGTTGAACCATCTCTATTTTTCTATATTAAAATTATCTCTCAAAAAAATTATTTTATCTAATTCAAATGACCGAGTTTCTTTAATATAAATTGCAAGAAATAAAACTATGGAAGAGAAATTTATAGACTAAAATGGATTTAAGACATTTACAAACTATCCAAAAGTATGGACTTTATTTGAGTCCTGATTCAAACAAACTTTTAAAAATAATTATAAACATATACGTGTGGCTCCAGCACTTTGGGAGGCTGAGGCAGGCGGATCACGAGGTCAGGAGTTCAAGAACAGCCTGGCCAACGTGGTGAAACCCCGTCTTTATTAACAATACAAAAATTAGCTGGGCATGGTGGCACGTGCCTATAATCCCAGCTACTCGGGAGGCTGCGGCAGGAGAACTGCTTGAACCAGGACCTGGGAGGTGGAGGTTGCAGTGAACCCAGGTGGCGCCAGTGCACTCTAGCCTGGGCTGTAGAGGGAGACTCCGTCTCAAAAACAGCAACAACAACAAACCATATATGTATATATACTTATGAATGACAGTCAGGGAAATGAGAACACTGAGTGTCTTATGTTGGAAAATAAAACTGGTCATGTACTTTTGAACCTCAGTGATGGGTACACTGGGTTTATTACATATTATTATATACGTGTTGAAAATTTCCACATTAAAAATTTTAAGTTTGTTTTAACATGTCTTCAATTAATATTAGTTACACCAAAATTAAAAATTATGATCAGAAGGAAATTAAAAACCAGTCTCTTATTTTGAAACTAATTTTGAGAGGCTACTTTTTCTGATAAATACGCCACTTTTAAACATATCCTAAAGGGCTAAGTTAACCATTCTGTCATATAACATACTACACTTTAGAAGCAAATACAAGTGATTTCCTCTCTAACTTAGATATTTTCAGAGTCCAACATCCTCAACACAAGTCAATAAATTTACCAAGGAATAAAAAAGAGTTAATAATTTTTAATCAAAACATTTTGGCTTTTACTTCCCTGTCTACATTTTTTTCTTTATTTAATTTTATGTTAGTGACAGGGACTTGGTCTGTCACCCAGGCTCGAGTGCAGTGGCACAATCATGGCTCACTGCAGCCTCAACCCGCTGGGCTCAAGCAATCCTCCCACCTCAGGCTCCTGAGTAGCTGGGACTACAGGCGCACACTACCATGCTCAGCTAATTTTTAAATTTTTTATAGAGACAGGGTCTCACTATGTTGTTCAAGTTGGTCTCAAACTCAAGCAATCCTCCTGCCTTGGCCTCATAAAGTGCGAGAAAGTACAGGAATGAGACACTATGCCCAGCCCATCTACTAAATTTACATAATGATCCATACCAAAATTACCAGGTTAATATAATTACAGCAACTAATTTAAAAAAGCAAAGTCGAAAACTTATTATTAGTCACTCATTACTGAACAGTCATTTCATTCTCCCAAAACTTAAGTAACTTAAAAAATGAAAATGAGGACAGCTCTTTGCAGACTTGCACATAAAAAGCAAATAACAGAGATGCACAAGACAATATTGAACTTGGAGATATTTATTAGTTAATCTCAAAAAGTCTTAAACTTAACCAAAATTGGGCTGGATGCAATGGCTCACACCTGTAATCCCAACACTTTGGGGGCTGAGGCAGAAGGATCACTTGAGCCCCGGGAGTTCAAGGCTACAGTGAGCTATAATCGCACCACTGCACTCCAACTAGGGTGACAGAACAAGACCTTGTCTCTTTAAAAATAAAAAATAACCCAAATCACAACATGATAAGCTAGACTTTTTAATTTTTAAAATAAGGAGGTAAAATATCTTAGGATAGCCACTTCACAGATGATTAAAAATAGAAGTACCTTATTAAGGAAGTAGAAGACATAATACTTTAAATAAAATTTAGAATATTACTATAGATTGGTACCAAATTTAAAGAAATCCAGCACAGACTTGACATTAGGGAGAAAAGACCAAGATTTCTCAAAGCATAAGTAAGCTTTAAAAACTAGAATAATGGCCAGGCACAGTGGCTCACACTAATCCCAGCACTTTGGGAGGCCGCGGCAGGCAGATTATGAGATCAGGAGATTGAGACCATCCTGACCAACATAATGAAACCCTGTGTCTACTAAAAATACAAAAATTAGCAGGGCAGGGTGGCACGTGCCTATAACCCCAGCTACTCGGGAGGCTGAGGGAGGAGAATCACTTGAAACAGGGAGTTGGAAGTTCTAGTGAGCCAAAACCGTACCACTGCACTGCAGTCTGACGAAGAGCAAGACTCTGTCTTAAAACAAACAAACAAACAAACAACAACAACAAAAAAAACTGGAATAGCTGTCTTAATCAGCATTAAGATAATGCATCAACCCCGCACAAAAATTAATTCCAAATGAATTCCAGAGTTTGAAAATACTGAAAACTCAGAAAAAGCAAATGACAGGATACTTATTAAATATATCAATGAAAATACCTAATATTTTCAGATATTTAAAAATGTAAGGAAACGATCTGAACAAATGAAAATAAATTTTTGTGTATCCAAAAACACATACACAATAAAAATGCAGAGACTGGCAGAAATATGCACAGAAAATGCTATATAATAACAGCTTAGTATAATCTAATATCAAGGTTCATAAAAACCAAAACCACGTACATTATAATTATTTCCTTCTTACACAAGGAATCTTGAGCTATGAGGGAAGAGGAGTGTTTAAAATACAAAAGCACTAACATTATCAGTTTTGGGAGTGGGGGGAAGTCAACCTCTTTTGTATTGTCTGTGCTGACAGCTGTCTCCTCACTCACATCTTTTCCCAGCTTTTCCCTGCTCTCTCTGTGTGACAGAGAACTACATTCCCCAGGCTCTCTTCCTCTGTCTGGTTTGTGGACAGGTCCCACCAATAAGAAGCAATGCCAGAGGTCTGAAGGGTAGAATGAGGGAGGAAAAGCCTTGGTATTTCTCTCCCTTTCTGTATCTTCCCTAAGGTTTCACCTCTCATCAATCAGCCCCTGGCTCTGTAGTCCCAGCTCCTGACCTATGCCTTCTTTGCAGGTTTCACTTCTGCCAGAAAGACCCAGCATTTGGGTTCCGGAACACCATTTCTTCCCATCGTCTTTCTGGGTCCCTAAGGGTGGCAGTGGTTACCTGCTGTTGCTTATCTCTAGATTGCCCCCACCATATACCCATATATCCTGTTGGATTTCTCTGCTCTACCAAAACCCATTTTACCAATGCCTTGTAATAAAATTTCCTGTTGAAAACATCTGGAGCGTTTTTGTTTTCCTAACTGGACTCTGACTCATTTAATTCCCAAATCAAGACCTTAATGGTAGGTTTCAATAGAAGACACAGATAACTCAAGTAATGTTTACCATATCTTACTTTTTAGGAAAAAATAATGAAAATTAAGATGTATAAATTACTCATGATCTAGAATTACTTAACACTAGCAATCTTATGTATATTCTCTATGGTCCACAATTACCTAAAAAGTAGTCATGGTGAGTAAAAGAAGTTATATTTAAAACATTTTTTCAAAGAATTAAATATAAAAGACAACTGCTGATTTAGTGATCTTCTATTAAATGAGCTTTTTAGCTCTAGGCTCCTTTCAAACCCTTAACTTTTTCCTTCTCTCTCCTCCTCCTAGTGATATTTTCTCCAGGAGCAAAAATAATTGAAAGCTAGTGAAAGGCAGTGGAAAATGTTATACAGAACCTTGAAAATTAGATTTACATCAACTTTTGCCAGTAAAATTCTGCCAAGATTAAAAAATCAGGATCAAAGCAAACACCATAAAATGATGACAATACGGTTGAGAAGAGATAAAGAAGCAGCATGTTAAAAAGATCGCATGATAGAATATTTTACCTATGTCCATATTTCATGTATATCTTAAAATATAAGAGAATAATCTAAGAATGATTTAGTTTTTCATCATGGTTTGCCTTGAAAACAATCCAATATACAAAGATCTCTGGCGAGGTGCAGAGGCTCATGCCTGTAATCCTAGCACACTGAGAGGCCAAGACAGGCAGATCGCTTGAGTTCAGGAGTTTGAGACCAGCCTGGGCAACATGGCAGAACACCAGCTCTATTAAAAATATATAAAAATCAGCCAGGCTGATGGTGCACACGGTGGCATGGGCTTGTAGTCCCAACTACTTGAGAGGAGGAAGTGAGAAGATCGCTTGAGGCCCTGGAAGGTCAAAGCCATGGTGAGCCATGATTGCGCCACTGCACTCAAACCTGGGCAAGAGTGAGACCCTGTCTCAAAAGGAAAAAAGAAAAGAAAAGAAAAGAAAAAGAAACAGAAAAAAATATCAAAGATCTCCTTGTAAAAACTGAGTAAGGGGGAAAAAAGTACTGAAATAGTGGTTTTGGTGTGTTTTACAAAATGAAAAACAGGCCTGGCACAGTGGCTCATGCCTGTAATCCCAGCACTTTGGGAGGCTGAGGTGGGAGAACTGCTTGAGCCCAGGAGTTTGAGGCCAGCCTGGAAAACATGGTGAGATGCCCATCTTTACCAAAAACAAACAAACAAACAAAAAAATTATGTGGCCCTGGTGGCACATGACTGTGGTCCCAGCTACTCATAAGGCTGAGGCGAGAGGATCATTTGAACTCAGGAGGTCAAGGCTGCAATGAGCTGTGATAGCATCACTGCACTCCAGCCTGTGTGACCGAGCAAGACCATGTCTTTAAAAAAAACTATACCTACTTTCTTTTTGATAGAACCCAAATTCATTTAAACAAACAAACAAAAAATTTTGTAATGAAAAACAGCACTGTCTTAAAAAATCACTGATTCTGTATATTTCAGCAAGTGGCCTAACATTGCTGCTTATAGCCTAATTCAAGCCTAACTGAGCTTCACCATGACCTGTATGTTTGTAATAGTACTTTAAACCATTTTCTACTGATCACAATAACTTCCTTTAACTTATGTGCCTAACTTCGTATCA
The DNA here is from genome assembly GCF_009761245.1 of Sapajus apella. Lineage (NCBI taxonomy): Eukaryota > Metazoa > Chordata > Mammalia > Primates > Cebidae > Sapajus > Sapajus apella. Next base: position 3,583,938 of record NW_022436985.1, read on the forward strand.
AAAGTAAAATAAATAGACATAAAAATTAGCAGTCACAAAATCAAATGCTATTTTAAATTATACTACAAAAAAAATGATGTCATGATAAGTTGAATATGTATTTCCTTGATTAATAACTTTACATTGACTTTTAAGGAGGCTCATGAAAGACTATACTAAAATAAAATTTTATAAATACCCTTGAACAACATGGGGGTAGGATGTGCCGACACCCAACCCCATGCAGTTGATAATTCATGTATAACTTTTGACTCCCTAAAAACTTAACCACTAATGGCCTACTGTTGACCAAAAGACTTAATGGTAACATAAACAGTCAACATGTATTTGGCATTATATATATATATATATATTTTTTTTTTTTTTGAGACTGAGTCTCACACTGTCACCCAGCCTGTAGTGCAGTGGCATGATCTCAGCTCACTGTAATCTCCGCCTCATGAGTTCAAGCAATTTTCATGCCTCAACCTCCCTAGTAGCTGGGACTACAGGCATCTACCACCAAGCCCAGCTTATTTTTTAAAAAATATTTTTAGTAGAGACAGCATTCCCCATGTTGGCCAGGATGGTCTCGATCTCCTGACCTCATGATCTGCCTGCCCCGCCCTCCCAAAATGCTGGGATTACAGGCATGAGTCACCATGTCTGGTCTTTTTTTTTTTTTTTTGAGATGGGGTCTCTCTGTCACCCAGGCTGGAGTGCAGTGGCATGATCTCAGCTCACTGCAACCTCCACCTCCCAGGTTCAAGTGATTCTCCTGTCAGCCTCATGAGTAGCTGGGATTACAGGGACCCACCACCATGCCTGGCTAATTTTTGTACTTTTACTAGAGACAGGGTTTTACCATGTTGGTCAGGCTGGTCTCGAACTCCTGACCTCGTAATCCATCCACCTTGGCCTCCCAAAGTGCTGGAATGAGCCACTGCACCTGGCCTGAGCCACCACACCTGGTTGATACTATATATATTCTTAAAGTAAGCTAAAGAAATAATTTTTTAAAAAAAATTATAAGGAAGAGAAAAAATATTCACTATTCATTAAGTGGAAATGGATCAGCAAAAGAATCTTCATCCTTGTCATCTTTCTTCATGTGGAGTAGGCTAAGGAGGAGAAAAGGGATTGGTCTTACTGTCTCAGGGGTAGCAGAGGCAAAAAAGGTGAAGGAGGTGGAAGGGGAGGCAGGCCAGACAAGCACAGTTGGTATAATTTTTATTGCAAAAAATCCTCACACAAATGGACCCATGCAGTTCAAATTCATGTGGTTTAGAAGTCACCTGTATATTTAAAACCATAAGCCAAATTTTAACTTTTTTGTTTCATTACATTTCTTCTATTACTGACCACTTTAAAAACTACTTTAAAATAAAAAATAAAAGCCACAGTCTTACTCTTTTCCTCCAAGTTTTAACTTTTAAAGAAAACCATGGAGAAAAGTCAAAAAGGCCAATTTCAAAAAAGGAATGTCTCTCAGATAACACAGGTCACTTTCAATACTTTAATAACATTTAAACAAACGAATCAAGAAAATGCTCTGTAAGGTTACAGGAGTGTATCTCCAAGCTGGACTGCATGCCAAAATTTACTAACTCACATTAACTTAAATTGCCCTTTTACTGCCTCTGAGTTGAAAACCTTTAAAACTATTTCCTAAATTCCAGGATATAGCAGGGCTGGCTCTACTGAGAGCAGCTATAGTCAAAGGCCACCCAAGATATCCCAAAGGCAATACGGCTGGAAAAAAATGGATAACTGCCAATAGTAACTCTATTCAAATCTCTAAATCCTATACCTCCTATTTCTACCACTCTTTCCTCACCCCATCTCCAACCAACAGACACAAGAAAATATCATGCACAAACTTTTGAAGACATGGAAGCTGGGAAGGATCATGTATAGATGCTTGAAGTAAACACCTAAATCTCTATCTTAAAATATTAACAATCATAGAATCCATAATAACATTAAAAAGTTTATATTAATAAGGCATAGTCTTCCAGATAATGTGCCAAGTGCTTCAAAAATAGGAACTCAATATTCACGGGAACTCTATAATACAGGCATGCTGTTAATAACTATTTCACAAATAAGAAAACTGAGACCTTGACCTTTATAACTTACTCTAGGTTACACAGCAAGAAAGTGTTATTACTGTGCTTTGAACCCACAATGGCTAGCTCCCGGGACCAAATTCTCAAGAGTTGGGATATCCTGCCCCTGTATCCCTTGTTTGTTACATCTAAACTATCTACATAGAAGCACAAAAAACTTAAGTATGAAACTGGCACTGTAGAACAACATACAACCAAAAAAGGGATGATAAAGTTCTTTATATACTCATGATGAAGATCCAAGCTATACTGTTACATAAAGAAAGTCAGTAAAGTGTCTGTTTTTACAAATATTCACAAAAATGTCAATAGTTTCCTCAGTAGTTGGATTTCAGGTTTGGTAGGGAGTTTTATTGTTTTCTTTTTACGATTTTTGTTGTCATTGTTTCCTATGCAGTTTCAATTGGAATATATACATGTATAATTTTTTATAATCAAAAAGTAAGTTTATGTTTTTCCTCCTCTAGTTATAAATTATTTTTAAAAAATAGACAAGGGGAGAAAGGAACTAACTTAATAAAAATATAACAATTCTTTAGGCTTTACTTTTAAATGATTGGAAAGGTTTGGGTTAACTAAAAACAAAGTGACATTCTTATCTACCCAAGATAAAATACTGTAATTATAAATAATACACAATCAGAAATAATGTATGTGTAGAATCAGGTTTCAGAGTATTCAACAGTTAATACTAAATTATCAAGTGCATCCATACTTTATTCTCCTGAGACATGTAGGCATGAATTATACTTATGACATATTTGTTTTTAGTTTAGAAATGATACAATGTCAAGAGTTACCTAATAGTTGAAATGACCTAAGAGAAATATATACCAAATATTTATAGTGATTGTTTGTTTTTAAGAGAAGGCATAACAAAACTGCCTTAGAGTTATTGAACTGGGAGTTGATTTGCCAATTCTGACAAACTTTACGCTGTCTTGAAATATAGAGGTTATATCCTAGTAAATCTGTTCAATATAGTTAAAAAATCATATTACCATAATTAAACAAATCCCTGAGGTAATTTTTAAAAATCCAGGTCAGTATGCTACTATTTTTCTCTTATTTTTTAACCATCTTAACCATTTTTAAATGTATGCCATTTTAAAATATATAGTTAGTAACGTTAAGTATATTCACATTGCTGTGCAAAAGAACTATAGAACTTTTCATCTTGCAAAACAGAAACTATAATCATTAAACAACTCCCCGTGTCCCCGTACCCCTTAACCCTGGTAACCATGATTCTACAATTTTTCTACTAGTTTTTATTTTTATTTTCATTTTCATTTAAACAAAGACTATAAAAGAATTAACCCTAATGCAAATACTCACCATCATTTCTAGGGAAGGTCATATTTGACCATGAAACTCAAGACTCCATTGTATTTACAAAAAATCTGAATTATCTAAAAACCAAATGCAAGACCGTATTTAAACAGCCTGCTAAATCAACTCCCAAATTTTGTTGAAGAAAATACTTCCTTAACAGAATTACTGAAAATTAAGTTTTTAAACTGTTACCAAGGCTACAGAGGCATATCATCTGCATGGCATTCAGAGCATTACCAATAAACCGAATTTAGAAAGGAGTTCTCTGTTAGAATAAATCCCTCCTTTATACAGCAACCTCCTTTGAAGAGAAAATTTCCAGCATTTCTTTCCCCACCTTTAGGCAAAAAAAAAAAAAAAAAAAAAAAAAGCAGGGGAGGGCAGAAGTTTCATTGACCCAAAGAGCAATAAAGTTCATTATAAAACTTTTCATTGGGAAAATTTCGATAATTGTCTAACAATAATAAAACTTGTGTTAAAAGGAATCAAAGTTGATCAGAAAAATTCTTTGGAAAAACTGTGCCTTCTCAAGAAAATACTTAGCTATTTTTATTGAAAATTTCAACTGGCTTCAGTAGCTCATGCCTATAATCCCAGCACTCTGCAAGGTCAAGGCAGGAGAACAGCCTGAGTCCAATAGTTCGAGACCAACCTGGTCAAAATGGCAAGACCCCATCTCTACAACAAATTTCAAAAAATTAGCTACACATGATGGCATGTGCCTGTAATCCCAGCTACCTAGGAGGCTGAGGCAGGAGGATCCCTTCAGCCCAAGAGACGGAGATTACAGTGAGCTGTGATCATGCCTGCCTGGGTGACAGAGCAAGACCCTGTCTCTAAAAATTAAAAATAAAAAACAGAATTGTAATAAAAACAGTCTAATGACTACAATAGAAGCCAGGACAATTGGTTTGTGGCTACCAGTCACCAGGTAAATTAGCTATCTTCAAAAGGTATAAATGGGCCAGCCACAGTGGCTCACACCTGTAATCCCAGCACTTTGGGAGGCTGAAGCAGGCAGATCACCTGAGGTCAGGAGTTTGAGACCAGCCTGGCCAATATGGTGAAACCCCATTTCTACCAAAAATGCAAAAACTAGTTAAGCATGGTGGCGCACACCTGTAATGCAGCCACTTGGGAGGCTGAAGCAGAAGAATCACTTGACCCAGGAGGCAGAGGTTGCAATGAGCTGAGATCATACCACTGCACTCCATCCTGGGCAACAGGGCAAGACTGTCTCAAACGAAAACAAAAACAACAACAAAAAAGGGTATAAATGAAATGCTTTAATGATCATTCTCTGAATGACACCAAAGTTTCCCAAGAAAGATTTCTGAATGAAAAATTTAAAAAGCAATTTCAAATGTTACTTGACAAATACCTAAACAGGCTAAAACATTCAACATGCTAATATGCCTAGAATAATCTGCACGTTACCTTGATGATCACCCAAAAGATTCTAAAATTTCTCAGCCTCCATTTTCAAGCTGAAATCTTGGTGTAAAGACAAAAGTAATTTTATTTCATCTTAATTTTTAAAGTGAGTATTATTGTTAGGATGATGGCAATGAAAATAAATTAGTCACCAATCCATAAAAATTATCACTGAACTATGTATTTAATCTGACTCCACTTCTCATTCACAGTTACTCTTCCTACATATCAAACAACAGTACCAAGAATGCAAATATCACTATTTACAACCTTTTAAAACTTCAAATAGTATTAATAATTAACATCAGTCCTTAATAAGACAACATTGCAATCGGCAGACATTTCGAACTTGAGAGAAAATATTTACTGCTTACCAAAAACAAACAAAAAACTCACTATGTTGACAAGGCCTCATTTTAATTCAAGGAAAAAGTGCTTCTGTCCCATCAACTAACCATAGTGCAGGATTTTAACACAGCTAATCTTGAGAAGTAATTACCTTCTCTAGATTCTAGCTCTCTAGAATCATCTCTTACCATTCTTCCCCTTATTCTGTCTACTCCAGCCATTGGAGCCTTGCTGTTCCTTGAACAAGCCAAGCAAACCTCAGGGTCTTCACCCTTTGCCTTGAATACTATTGCTGAACTTTTTCCGTATCTCTGCTCAAAAGTTACCTTATTTGCTCACCTTCTACAAATTATGGAACCCCCACACAACTGCCACTCTTTCCCTATAACTCTCTGTTTTGCTCCATACTATTATATCATCATTTATTTTTGTTTATTGTATCTTCTTTACCTCCCTAAAATATAGATTTGAGAGGGCACATACTTTGTTTTATCCACTGCTGTTTCTTTAGTTCCTAGGACAATGTCCCGCATATAATAAATGTTGAATAAATATTTGTGGAATGAGTAAATAAATCAATAAGTGAGCAATATATGACGGAAGTTCAGATTTGCTAAATTTTGTAATTTACTTCATGAAGTTCACAAAGCTTGTAACTAGTGTGACAACATACAAATCTCCTAACTTTCTCTGTAAGTGCTGCATTTAGGGCAGGCACTCATGTTAGTCCAGTTGGCCACCGCCAGGGATGCAGGATGGCAAGATAAGGAGCATGGAGACCTCCACACAGAGGCAGCTGATATCACAAAAACACCTAGAAAGCAATAGTACAAATGGCAGGTACATTGCCTAGTTCATCTAGTCTACATTCATTCTACTTATATATTCTCTCTTGCAATCAAATTCATCCTCACTGCAGAAGAAAACTGTTCCCTGGAGCAACTGCCTATCACCAGCAATACTGTACATCATGCTACTTTAAAAGAATCTACCAAAAAAAAAAAAAAAAAAAAAAACTACACTGAATGGCAATCACTGTGGAAAGAATGTCTAATTGGAAGTTCTAGTGCCAACTCTCTTTTCAAAACTCTTTGAGAGTTTATGCCAGATCATGACAGATGGAAGCAGGAAATGGACCACTCATTCAACAAATATTTATTATATACTGACTATAAAGAAGATAATTCATAAGTAATTTGATCCAAACTACAGGGTGTGTGTGAGAGTGTGTGTGTATGTGGGCACACACATGTCTATTTTAAAAAGTGCTTCTAGAAAATCCTACATTAAAACCTTCAAAAAAGAGGAGCAGAACTGAATTTCAAAGATGATGTTACCTAAGAAATGAGGCATCTAGAAATATTATTTCAATAATAGTTTCAAAACGGTTTCAACTGCATATTACTAGGATATACTTATTATAAGATAATTTACATTGTTATTATTAGGTTACCTTAACTTGGTAATTATTGTGTGCCACACACTTCTAAAAACCTTACAAGTGTTCATTTATTTAATTTTCTCAACAATCCTATGGTGTAAATATTTTTACCCTTACTTAACAGGTAAGTAACTTGGGACACTGTTCAATAATTTGACCAGTGGTAAATTACAACTGGAAAATTACAGAGCCAGGATCCACACACAGGCATTCTGTTCCTGGGCTGGCACCTGTAATAACTACAATCAACAATGTGTAGAATATAGTTCACTAAAAATGTAATCCTAAAGTGGTATGTTGGAAGAAACATACCACAAAAGACTGCTGTGAAAAAAGCCAATAAAAAATACAATACCAATATATTAGCTTTAATAATATAATGTTTACAGATATTTGACCATTCATAACTATATATTCATGGTTACCTGAAGTTCCCCCCACCAAGGCTAGAAATTAAGTACTATTTTAAGATAAAATCATTTACAAAACTATCTCTCAAGTAGACTTTATAGTGTATTATATTATCATATTTAATATAACAGGTAATTTATACATTGGTTTTAAAGCAGTATTTTCCAACTATTCCCCAAAACTCAAAGAAAAACTTGTTACCCTGAATTTATAAAAAGCTGATCTTAAATACTGACATGGTTTGGCTGTGTCCCCACCCAAATATTGAATTATAGCTCCCATAATTCCCACGTCATGGGAGGGACCTGGTGGGAGGTAACTGAATGATGGGGGCAGGTCCCTGACATGCTGTTCTTGTGATAGTGGGTAAGTCTCACAAAATCTGACAGGTTTATAAAGGTGGGTTCCCCTGCACATGATCTCTTCTCTTGCCTGCCACCATGTAAGACATGACTTCACTTCCATCCTGATTGTGAGGCCTCCCAGCCATGTGGAACTGTGAGTCAATTAAATATCTTTCCTTTATAAATTACCTACTCTCTGATATGTCTTTACTAGCAGTGTGAGAACAGACCAATACAAATATGAAGCATGAAGTTACATAATTTATTACTTCATAATATAGGCATTATTATCTACTACTGAGGACCTAGAGCTATATGATATTGATGACATTTTTGTCCATTACAATATGTTTAAGGTTGAAAATCTGAATTTACTGAAACTAGATGTTAACTCTAATCAAGTAATCTCTCTGAAAGTTCAGAAATGAAAAACATATTAAAACTTATAAACACCCTCCACTAAAAATAATAAAAGGGACACAAACTGTAATTCTTGCCATTGGGCATATTAACCAACCAATTGGCTAAAAACTCTTTTTAAAAACAGACATATTATAAAACTTTTTTCAGCTCCACAGATCTGACCTAGAATAAACATCCTAACACTCACTTTATCTTTGCGGCAAATTTTAATAAATGTGTTACCAGCATAATTTGTAAACAGCTACTGAATGTGTATGCAACATTTCTTTATTAGAGTAGAAAAGGTCATAACATCACAAAGAAATGAAAACAGAAGGCATCTGGGAAACAAGCTGCATCTTACAATAAAAATAACAAAATTTAGGCTGGGTGCGGTGGCTCACACATGTAATCCCAGCACTTTGGGAGGCCGAGGCAGGCAGATAATGAGATCAGGAGATTGAGACCATCCTGGATAACACGGTAAAAACCCATCTCTACTAAAAATACAAAAAATTAGCCAGGTGTGGTGATGCATGCCTTTAGTCCCCGATACTCAGGAGGCTAGGGCAGGAGAATCACTTGAACCTGGGAGGCCGAGGCTGAGGTGAGCCGAGATCATACCACTGCATTACAGCCTGGGCGATAGAGCAAGAGACTCTGTCTCAAACAAAAAAAAGTAAAAGAACACAAAACAGGAAAAATGTAATCAGTGTGCCAATAATGAAAAAACCATCAGGTATGTGTTAGAACTATCAATAAAAATTTTCAAAACAAACATATATTAAAATGAGTGTTTTATTTCCAAACAGTCACCTCAGAAGGCTATAGTTATTCCTTTGCTCAAAAAAAAAAATTTCAAACTCTTGCCTTGGAATTTCTATTAAAGGCAATTTATGAAACATACCAGCCTGAAGATATGGTAAGGTCACAATAATAGTAACCCACTCTCTCTAGCTCAGCTCTAATCCAGAAGAATCAAAGCCCATCTAAAATCCCCAGGAGTTCTCCTACCATGGCCTCCAATGTTATCCTCCTCATTACCAAGAACCTCTTTATCTCTCATCCTGCCAATGGACATACTCCCTAATCTCACTCACCTTCCTCCTTGCTCACAGCCTTTCTGCCACATTAACCTCCTTTCTATTTCTTGCACACATTCAGCTCTTTCCTGCCTCAAGGCCCCTGCACTTGCTAATCTCTGTGCCTGCAATGTGTTTTCCCAGCCCTTTGCATGATTAGTTCTCATACTTAGATCAATGCTGCCTCCTCAGAGGGCCTGTCTTGACTGCCCAATCTCAAATGAAACTCTTACCCCCAGATACCCATACCCTTCTCCCAGTTCCTGTCTGGCACATCACCTTATTACATTACATTGCTTATTTTTTTTTTAACTTGTGAGTTACCATTTCCTCTTAGTAGACTACAAGGTGCATAACTTTGTTTATCTCTGTATTTTCAGTGTGTACAACAGTACAGAGCACATAGCTGGCTGTGTCTGCCCCATGGGTTCTATAAATCCTAGTCTAGAAGTTCCCTGCAACCTTGACATAGGCTGTATAATCAACGCTCATCTTTTCCTTTCCCAGATTTGATTATATTTATGTCCTTTCCTAAGTCCAAGCTCCTTCCTACATTTCATATCATGTCCCATGTGGCCTTTGTCAGAAAATGGAAAAGCACACTCTATATCCAAGGCCCAGAACACGGTAAGAGATAAAAAACTATGTGTTGACTAACACCTCTTCTTATGGCTCTGACACGTGTCATTCAAGAGAAGGTCAGTACTAGACAACCATACCAACAGGACATAACCTGCCATACTGAGAATTTACCAATTTTTCCTAAAAGATAGTAGCAGTAACAATAAAATCTACAAGGACTAAGTTTGAATACACTTCAATTATCTTTTTCCTAAATTTCTTCTCATGAGTCTTTGATTTCTCATGCAAACACAACGCGCGCGCGCACGCGCACACACACACACACGCGCGCACGCACACACACACACACACACACACACACACACACACCAAAAAAAAACAAAAAAAACCTGCTTCTCTTAGGCTCTCCTAATCTCCATATTATCCAGACAAGTCTAAATTTGCACATGTACCAAGCATAGACCAAGTTTACTTTTCTTTCTCTTTTTATGTCTTCTCTTAAACCGAAGACATACAAATTGCAAAAATTTCAAGCAGTGCAAGAATGCACAAATGCCAGACACTGTGGTTCATTCCTATAATCCCTTGATCACTTGAGCCCAGGTGTTTGAGACCAGCCTGGGCAACAAAGCGAGAGCTTATTTCTACAAAAAAATGTAAAATATTAGCCAGGCACAGTGGCACACATTTGTAGTTCCAGCAACTTGGGAGGCTAAGGCAGGAGGATGACTTCAGGCCAGGAGTTCAAGGCTGTATGGAGCTCTGATTGTGCGACTGCACTCCAGAGCAAGACCCCATCACCAAAAAAAAAGTACACAGAGAAATAAAGTTAAGGTTCCATCAAGCCTACTGCTCAGAACAGCTTCTAAATCCCACTATGGAATCAAACAAAAATCAGTTTTCTCACTTTAAACCTTTGCATTGGTCTTAATACATCTGCGGTATTAGGTTCAGTTCTAGGAGCTGACTTAAAGACACATTTAAAACCTACACTACTTCTAAAGGTAAATGCTAAGGGATGTGAAGATAGGGAAACTGTCATGAGGAAAACATTTGATGAAATGTCTTCTTACAGAATATCCACAAGACTCAAAGGGAAATATAATTCATTCACCTATTTGAAAGGCTGTAATGTGCAAACATGCATGTTTGTTGTGCAGGACACTAAAGAACAGAAGTAGAACTGTTGGGTCAAAAAGACAAAACACAAATCCTGGCGATACACGAGAAGACTACCTTGGGAAGTAAGGGTCTATCACATAAAGTAACCTCTAGGGCATTTACTAGAAACTTAATGCTTATTAGGATTGAAAACAAGGAAAACCAAAATGTTTCATTAAAACGTTTCATCACTTAACTCAATCAATCAGGTACACTAACAAATCTAGAAGAGACTTGATTGCAAATGCAACCCAGCTTCCCATTCGTCCTCTATTACCACTGTGATCATTAATCAATAATTACTGAATATGTACTGGGAATTCTAAAGTAATCTTGAATAAATAAGACTTGGGGATTTTCTTGAGGGATAAGAGGGGCTCATGATCTAACAAAATATATGAACTATTAATTGTATTTAAACTGTACTGCTGTGAAATCTAATATAGAATCCCAAAATTTGAATTGATTTCCCTGGCCATGGTCTTAAAAGACTGTAACTTGTTTGTTTTAACTTTAATGTAACCACTTTAACATGAGGTATAAAACAAAACCTAGTACAGCCAAGGATTTCTCTTTCATAAATCTAACATTCAGTATTAACTGTTAAAGCATTAAAATATTATAAATAGCATGCCAATTTCAAAGTCCTTCAAATCTTTGATTTGTCATAGAGGTGTTTACAGCATAATAAACAAAACTAACCACCTGATGTCATATGTTATTAAAACTGCTATTTACTTCTAAAAAAGACTTGATCTATGGTGCCTGAACTCTGAAAAACAAGGAAGAAACTGGCAGTTGGATAAAAACAGAACTGTCACATTATTTAGTCAATTCCAGTTCAGATCCCAAGTAACTTACCCTTAACCTTTTTGCTGAAATGATCTAAGTAACAAAAGCTTCATAATAAAAATATATTTTTTTGTTTTTACAAAAGCAAAGCTACATAAGTTCCCAAACATAAGTATACAAAATGGAACCCAACTGGTACAGGAGAAACATCTAGAAAGCATGTTAAAAATGCAGAGTCTAATGAAACTCTAAATATCCTAAATTCAAAGTCTGGGTCAAAGTCCTGGAATCTACACTTTTAAAGTCTCACTGATGATTCTGACTAGTAGTCAATCTGGAAACCACTTATATTTTTTTGTTAATAATCTCAGTACTCTCATACAGACAAGTCTTTGATTCTCTAGGATCTATTCTCTGGTTAAGAAACACACAGACCTGACCCAGTGCTTCAGGCCTATAATACCAACACTTTGGGAGGCTGGGATAGGAAGATCACTTGAGGTCAGGAGTTCAGACCAGCATTGTCCTCCAGTACCTTTTTCTCAAGAAGAAAAATACTTTCAGAACAAACCTACTCATAGTCTGCTCTGGATAGCATTATACAAATTACTAAATTTCTTAATTTTACCACTTCCAAAAGTTAATATCCCAGAAACCATTTGAAAAATACTGGGCTGTAATCAGATCTCAATGGAACTGAATCACAACACTTAAATCCCTGATCCAATCAATGTAAACAGCATCAAATTGTTAATGTTATTATAATAACTACTTTCTCTTTCTTCAATTAAAATTAAGCCAGGACAATTATCATGAAGTACAGTGGCCACTGTTAAATCAATTTCCAGACCTTGGGGGAAAACATTTAACAATTCACAGAATTCAAATAACAAATGCTGCAAATTCTTCTCTAACTCGAAACTCTTCTCATCATATTTAACATTTACAGCAACACAGTAAAGGGAAATTCCTCCTTCTTCCATCTTTACCACAAAAAAAAAAAAAATCCCTGGAATCCTTACTCTTTTTGTTACCATAGTTACCAACACATACAGTGTTGGCAACTGCTGCTCCCTGTGACACACACTAGTATACCTACTCTATAAACCTACCTGACTTCAGTTAAGTTCCATTGGCTAATAAATGTTAATAAAAGTACACTGAGGCTAATAAGGGTAAAATTTGCCAGTCCTAGGACCATAGTGAATACCTTATAATGGTCAGTCTCCTTGTCACGTCACATAAAAGTAGCTAGAGAAGACTAAAATTCAAAACCACACAATACAGTTGACCCTTGAACAACACAGGTTTGAACTGCACAGGTCCACTTATAGGCAGATTTTTTTCAATAAAAGTTACATCAAGTGTGCCCACCTCTCCTGCTTCCCTTTCACCTCCACCTATTCCACCTCTGCCACACCGAGACAGCAAGACCAACCCTTCCTCTTCCTCACTTTATGATGACTCCTTTTCACTTAATGAACAGTAAATATATTTTTCTCTTCCTTATGACTTTTAAATAATGCTTTCTCCAGCTTATTTTATTCTAAGAATATTTACTATGTATAACATACAAAATATGCATTAATCAATTGTTTATATTATGGTTTAAGGCTTCTGGTCAACAGTAGGCTATCAGTAGCTAAGTTTTGGGGGAGTCAAAAGTTCTACATAGATTTCTGACTGCACAGGAGGCTGGTATCCCTAAACCCTATGTTGTTCAAGGTCAATTGCATATCAGCCTACAGGGGAGACTCCAAAGGAACTTTGAGTCCATTAAATGTGATTTGCTTGATTTTCCACAAAGTCTATGACAGGGCACTATGCCAAAAACACAAAATCTTTCGCCATGCAATTGTGAATAACAGGTCAAGAAAGAGAGGAGGTTAGTTTAGAAATGGGAAACAAATGATAGAGATAATTAGTAATAAAAGCTCTGGATGAAAGAATTCAGAAAATGACATCCCTAAGAAATTAATGGTATCATTTAATGAAGGGCAGCATGTTTTCATATTCTAGATTCTCTTGCAAAATGGAAAACAAACCACTTAAAAACACAGAAAATCCTTTGTAAAATGCTGTGACTAGCCCCGTAAAAAGAAGACAGGTGGAAACTGGCCCATCTGACTGGAAAAGATCAAGGTCTGTTGAAACTCAAGCTAGTATAGGTATGGGGAAACAGGCATCCTCATACTAGTGAGTAGGAGTGTCTCCATAAAAATATTTGGCAGTATCAGTCAAAATTACAAATGCATATAACCCTCTGACTCAGCAATTCCATTTACAGGAATTTATATGACAAATATACATATATATAGACACATATATGGGCAAAACTTAACTGCACTGACAGTAAAAGCAAAAGACTAGAAAAAATCTAAATGTCTACATTTGTATATATGTATATATATGGGCAAAACTTATACTGCAGTGTCAGTAAAAGCACAAGACTATAAAAAATCTAATTGTCTATCAATAGAAACTAATTTAAAAAATTACGGCAAATCCAAACACAGTGTAGCTGTGAAAAAGGAATGAAGATATATTTACTAATGTTGGGTTAAGTGAACAAAATGCCAAAAATATAAGTATTTCTATTAAGGATACTATTTGCGTTAAAAGGAGGGCAGGGAGAAGATATACCTATAAAGACAATCTCTGGAAGTATACTACTAACACTGGTTGCTTCCAGAAAGGGGAAATGATCAGCAGGGCACCAGGACACATTTCCTCCTATATGCTCATGTATCTTCTGAATTAAGAAACTAAAAGGGAGGAGAGGTAAAGGATTAAGCAAGATTTCTTAAGTAACAAATCTGAAACACTGTGGCCTTTTAAAAATGTACTCTTTATTTTCTCCTCTCATCTAACTTTTTCTTTCTCATTCCATCCTATTAACTTTTCCAGTTCATTTTACTCTCCTCTATTTAGACCTATTAGGTATATTTACTACAACTACTTAGCCCAGTTGGGAGCCCAGTTGCTAAATGCCAACAAGGCTGGTGAACTTTGTTCTAGTAATTGTCATAAAAAATGAGTGACAACATCAGCCATAAAAGAAATCTGAGTATTTACAGAAGGGTAGATAACTATACTTAAGCATCAGGAAAGAAAAAATATAAGAAAAAAGGTGAAGGAATAAGGAAATACTCATTCAATATTCTCTGCTTTGTCCATTCACAGTTTATTACCTTTTAAAAAAAAAACTCTTAATAAACCAAGTATGCCAGAAAAGTGATTTTCCCTCTCTGTTAATTAAGGAACCAAACCTATCTTCTCAACAAGACTATACAGTGGTCCAAACATAGAATACCTAAACAATCAGTAGACATCACGGTCACTGTTCTTTAGTTAATTAATGTTTTCTCTTTTCATTCCCATTAGGTCATTTATTTGCAAATACATCCACATATTGTTATTTCACAAGCTAATATCTAGTTTTGTCAAATTTTATATCACATAATATTTTTAGCATCTCAGATACTAAAATAAAGGCCTAAAGTCTCATACACCAAAGCTGAAACATAATTCTCTCTCGCAAGATACCAAAGGAGTAATTCCTTTTTTGTTTAAGGCAGCATTTGCTTCTAGAAATAACTAAATCATACCTGATTTCTCCTCCACACAGTTGTAACTGGGGGAAAGACACATGACTGGACCTGGGGTACATGGAAATCTGAGTAAGAACTACTCCTAACGGGATGTCACAGACCCAAAGACCACTGCTCAACTGTGTATTCACATGCAGCGTGACTAGAAACTATCATAAAGAAAAGCTCTTTGCCTCAAAAGTTCTGAAAAATAATTGAAAGTTCACAGGCTCGAAATTAATAATAATCAAATCTGCCTGTATAACACTTTTTAATTTACAAAGCATTTCTCATACATCAAAGAAAATCAGAAGCTCAAATTAATGAACTGATTTTCTAGCTAAGATTTAAATCCAGGTCATTCTAATATATAGCTGTACATTATCTATTATCTATCTATTCTTAGTTTAAGTAGGTAGATGTATCTAACTCATGTATTAGTGAATAGGTTATATGAAAATGTTCTTTCCCAAAGTCTAAAGTGCTATTCTTATCTTTTTTTTTCTGTTTGAGACAGGGTTTTGTTCTGTGGTGCAGACTGGAGTACAGTGGCATGATTACAGCTCACTGTAACCTTAAACTCTTGGTATCAAGTGTTCCTCCCACTTTGCCCTCCCAAAATGCTGATATTTCAGGTGTGAGTCATTGCGCCCGGCCTACTATTCTTACTTTATCCAAACCCTACAAGCGGTTTCCTCCATCAGATACAAAAGTCTGGCCTACCAGTAAAATTTCTCTTAATCACTTTCCAAAATGCCAAACATTTACTAAAATCAAATAAGCAAGCCCCTTTTTTCCTAAAACTACGAATTTTCAATTAAAAAAATATAGGATTTTCATTTCTTTACAAATCATAGAGCAGAAAAATTTCTCCAGGATTTATACTGAGATTCCTGACATTTGTGACCACAAAAGATATAAAACTGCCACATGGGAAAAGACAGGTCTCTCAACCTCACACAAAGGGTAATTAATGTTTTTAAAGCAGAGTGAATATACATGTGAAATATACATCATATAGTTATACAAACTAAATTATTTTCTAACTTGGCATAATGACAGGGTAACTGGGTGGGAATATAAAAGAAAATACTCAAGAGCTTAAAATTAACAATGGGCCCATTTATTCAAGGTAGGACAGCTCTCTCATTACAACCTGAGAAGACTGAAAGTCTTTCTGTCTTCCTCTAAGAGGGAAACTGCAGCTGGCAGTTCTGGAGAATCACTCAACTATATTCACAGCTTTATTTGGAGTCAAGCAATGGCAAGAAAAGTCTTCGTCTTCATGATGCATTGGACAACATGGACAAAATGCTGACTTTGAGATGTTTAAATTTCATCCTTGGAGGATCAGTTCCATTAACTTCTCCTGAAGGAAACCAATACCCACAAACAAAAGATTTACACCCAATGAAACTGAGAAACACTTACCAGAATCTGTCATTTCATAGAATATGGTCTTAGGACATGGTCTAGTTCTATAGCACTGTGCTTATTTATTTTCCATCCAACCTTTGTACTCCCCACTTTGTATCTTCTTCAATGGCTTCTAGGAAGTATTACTATAACTACCTAATCAATGAATTCACAGCAAAGTATTTCACAATTCTGTCTTTCTCTGTTCTGTGTTAGACTCCCAAACAGGGCTCCAACATCCAAACAATGGTAAGTTTCTTCTGCTTTTCAAATCCAATTAAAATTCTGTCCAAGCTTTTAACAATTTATCTTCCCCTAACTCTTGAGAATCAAAGTCATTGTTATTTAGATACTAAAAAGTTTGACGTAATTCTTATCTCTTAAAGAAACATCTAAAATGTGTTTACAGAGAACTGGGAGATCCTCTTCAGGTAAACCAAATATTGACAGTGAAGAAAAGAGCTCAAATATGAGAAAGTAACACACAGCAGAGTATTTCAACTTTAGGATATAACAACTTAAAAGATGTTACTCACAAATACATTATCTTTCTTATCATTCCATCATGAAGAGTATCAACTGGCCAAAATATAGCCTTGAATTATACAAGTCTCCTATTTCTTGTTATAAAATACACCGGCAAAACCCAACAAACCCACAATGCTACAATGAAACCTATCCTCACATTCCATGGCTTAAGGGCAATTCCATAAATACAGGGTCATAGAAAGACAGCCTGCAAACTTATGTAGCCGGAAATTAAATGACATGTGATCATGCAGCTAGAGAAACCTAAGGATCTTTTTAAAAAGCTGGCAGGAACTGCCAATCTTATCTTAGAAATCCACCCATAAAACAGTATGCAAAATTCATACAATACAGATGACGAAGAAATTTTAGTACAGTGTTAAACTGTTACAGCTTGCATGCTTTAGGATACAAGTTGTATTCAGAATATTCACATGCTGATACAATAAAATCTAAAGAAAACTCAAGTCCCTGCTAGTGGCTTACTTATCTCAAAATACAATTCAGTCCTCCAGAGCTCCAATGTTATAAAGGAATGTAAATGACTCTCTGGAGTTCAACATAATAATACCTAATCAGAGGAAAAACTGTATAATTTTGAACTCTAAAGATGCAGATTCCCAGCTAAGTACAAACTTCTGATTATTTTTTCTTTCTTAATTTCAGTGGACAATAAGTAAAAAACAAACAAACAAAAAATCCCATAATTGCTATGTTCCCTACAGCTATGGGGGTTAAATATTTAATGTTTCAAATCCCTAAATAGTTTTCTTTCTTTTTAAAGTTTATGATATTATTATAAAAGATAATTGAGGGACTGTCAGGCCTTGCTAGGAATTTCATATGCATTATTAAAGTAAGTGAATCATTAAATTACATGTTTTAAGCATGGTTTCAGGTTTTAATTGTTTGTTGATACTATTAATTAAAGAACCCGATGACTAGTAATATCCCAGTAATTTTACATAATTAGGGCAGAAAAAGTATAACTAAAGAACAAATTAAGATGAGAGAAAGTTAAAAATTTATAAGATTAACAATCTTACCACAATATAAATTAGTTATTAAACACAAACCTTTATTAGGCAGTAATACTAGGCATATTTAAACCACACAAGGGGTTAAAAATAACTACAATGAAAGGCCAAGAGCCTAGCAGCCCAACTGAGCCAACATTCCCTTCTCTCCTCCCCCTCCCCTTCCAATCCTCTCCAGTCCAGAATGAATTGCATGCCCCACTGCACAAGGCCCAAAAAGGTCACAGTAGATGGCAGAGACTTTTGTAAGAGAACAGAAATAACTCAGCAGCTTTGTTACCATAGTCTCTTTTAATCAGTATGTTCAAAATCCTTAATTAGCACTCTGTCTACACAAGGAAAGCATTTCTTTGGTGCCAGGGGAGGGCACATATGTATGTACACAGTGTTCTGTTGTATCAGCATCACAACATGGAGCTAGTACCTCAAACTGTCTGCCAGGAAACTGAAGCACAGGAAACTTTTTTAAAGGCACAGTACCACAAAATTCACCTACATACTCTATTTGCATTTCTATTACCACACAACAAAATGATATTCAAGTTTGGCTCATTTAGGTGTCAATTTGTTTCTGAACTTTTTTCAGCAAAAAAGTAAGCATTTAAACTAAATAATAACTTTTTTTAGATAATTAAAGTAGAATATTTAAAATATAAAGTGCTAACAAAACATAAAAACCGGTAAATAGGATTTTTATGAGATTGCTCATAAAACAAGGATTGCTCCTGTTCTCATAACAGATTGTCAGTAGAAGAAATAAAAGACCAACTCCCTCAACCAGGAATAAATCACATGACACATCTTCACATGGATGCTTTACATTTAAAATTTCATCCAACCATGAAAGGTATTAAAACTTGCAGGCTGGATTACATATAAATCTAATTATAAAATCGAACTGAAATCAAGGCAGAAATTGGTAAATTAAAGATAACTTTAAAAAAATCAACAGCCAAGAAACAAAGGAAACTCCATTAGTAAAACGGGACTTGCAATATTTTAATAAGGATATTTAGGTGTTATAAACTTATTTTTAACCTTTCAAAAGATGGATATACATATAAGATGTCAAGTATGTATACA
>NW_022436985.1:3603431-3665543 GCF_009761245.1 Sapajus apella
ACATATATATGTATCTATATATATATATGTATATATGTATCCATACATGTATATTATTAACCAAAATGACAATTTTCTAAATATCTGATTAAAGAAACAAACTAAGTATAAGGTAAAGTGAATTATTAAAGAGGCAGCATAGCATAACTGTTGGAAAGCCAGCTCTTCCATACAAGCCATGTGAGCTCATAGCAGTTATATACAGTGGGAATAATACCACTATTTTGCAGGTTGATATGAGAATTAAATGAGACGACACATTCACAGCACTTGGTAAAAATCCAAAAGTTTGTTGGTAAGATAGTATTTTCACGCGTTGCACAAAAGTGTAAATTGGCACAACCTTTCAAAATGACACAGGTAGACAATGTTCTCCAGGGTAAATTGTTGAGAAAAAAGCAAAGTATAAAACAGTGTATATTACATGCTACCATTTTCCCTATGAAAGACAGTGTGTATTATATGCTACCACTTTCCTTATGAAAGAAAATTATACAATTTAAAAAAAAAAAAAAACTTCCTTATATATTAATATACAATGTTCTCCACGGTAAATTGTTGAGAAGAAAGCAAAGTATAAAACAGTGTGTATTATATGCTACCATTTGAGTAAAGGAGGAATGGAAATTCATATTTATTTGAGTATGCAAAAAGAACCTTTTAGAAATTTATGTAAGTAATTAATAGTAATAATTACCTACTGGTGATGAAACTGAAACGCTACCTTACATGTAGTTAAACCTCAATAAATAGAAGCTGCAATTACTCCTCTCATCAGTGCTATCATCATCATCATCATGAAAACATATCCTTAAAATACATACACAGAATACATTCAAACTAAATCTTTAATGAGGTAAAAAGCCATATCTCAATTATTCATAGGCTATCTAGTTGGAGCTCCAAGCCCTTCATTTCCTCTTCAAGGGTAATTAGCTTTTGGCCATCTTACTGCTGGCTATCACCTCCACCAGAAAGTGAGCTGAGGAAATAATTCCAAAACCATCATTCTATTCCATTTTGATCAACAGTTTTTAATAAACAGCTTTTAAAACTGACAGGATTAAAATCCCATAGCACAACTTTCTAAAATTATATATAACAAAACTAAGATTCAGAGAATTTCCCAAATTAGGGACAGTTCAAAAATTTATAGTCTGTCCCTAAATGGTTTTCCCATTTTATTATTGATAACATGGGGGAAAACAGAAAAGAAGTTAAATTGAAATCGGTTATCCTCACTAAATCCACTCTCCTCATCTTTTATTATAGATAACCAAATTTGCCAAGATCAAATCCCAGGAGCAATGATAGTAAGTAAAGGATAGGTCAACAGAGAATTAAACAACTCAGCCTGGGGACTAAGCACTGAATGAACATCTATAATAAAATCTGTAAAGTTTACTTACACTAGAAATTGTCAGAGGCATGTTGAAATCCTTGCCGCCTTGCAGCCGGAAACCCCAAGGAGCTGGGCCAACCAGTGACACACTGTAGTTGCTCATGGTTCTAATGGCTCAAAGTCCAACGACAGAAAATGAAAGATGCTGTGAAAGATAATTAGATGATCAGCAAAAATGTTGACTTGAAACTCTACTACATAAATTATGTTTAGTATTTTGTTTTGGGGGCTGAGAGGATATAGAGAGTAAGTCTAAATTAAGTTCTTCATTAATTTCAGTTTAAGAAAAGCAATCTGTGGCCAGGCGCGGTGGCCCACACTTGCAATCCCAGTACTTTGGGAAGCTGAGGCCGATCACCTGAGCTCAGGAGTTCAAGACCAGTCTGGCCAATGTGGTAAATTTTGTATTTTCTATTAAAAATACAAAAATTAACCAGGTGTGGTGGTAGGCGCCTATAATCCTTCCTACTCAGAAGGCTGAGGCAGCAGAATCGCTTGAAACCAGGAGGTGGAGGTTGCGGTGAGCTGAGATTCAGCCACTGCACTCCAGCCTGGATGCCAAGAGTGAAACTCCATCTCAATAAAAAAGGCAATCTGTCAGCTAATATAAATTTTCTACACTCATGGCAATTTCCAGGGTCTAAAAATTCCATATCAGAATACACTTCTAGACACTTAATCTGTTTCACAACTTGCTACAATCCAATTTGTGGCTTCTTGGATACAAATTTTAACTCAAAGTACTTCACAACACTTCACTAATGTATATAAGAAAGAGCAAAATTTTATTTCAGATTGAATTCAAAATAATTTTCTCCTTCCCTCCACTTCATGTATTCTTTTGTCTGCCATTGGCAAGAGTCTTTCAATTGCACTTACTTAAATTCCAGGTTACTCTGACATGTGAAAGAGCCTGCAAATCAGTAGGCTCCCGTTCGTGCTTTCCAAATACTTAATTCTTTAAAATGAGAAGCTGTTTTTCAATGCATAAAACTATTCTCTCCAATCATGAACTACAACTTGTATTTCCTCCTATAGGGACATGGTATTTTCCACACTTAAAGTGCTATTTTTCCTTCAAATAGTCAAGGATAGGCAATACTCTAGTACAGTGATAGGTTGGTCACAACCTGCTTTTTGTTTTATACACACACCTCACCAGGCAGAGAGTAAGCATTTGCCACTCAGTGAAAAAGTTTATCACTAAATATGGTAGAAGTGCAGGGTTAACCTTAATGCATTCAAATGACATTGGCAATTCAGAAAAGAACCAGTGCTTCAATATTTTCTTTTGTCTGTTTTGCTTTAAGTGTGCAGGTAATGATTCTCATAGTAGTACCTTCATATAATTTTTAAAAAGAAAAAAGAAGTCTGATTTGAGTTTCCAATTGGCTGTTACAGTGGCAGGAGAGATAGAGAGGATTGGAGTTTTGTTTGTTTTGTCATTTTTTTTTTTAGACGGAGTCTCACTCTGTTGTCAGGCTGGCGTGTACTGGTGCAGTATCGGCTCATTGCAACCTCCGCCTCCCGGGTTCAAGTAATTCTCCTGCCTCAGTCTCCCAAGTAGCTGGGACTACAGGGGCACACCACCACGCCCAGCTAATTTTTGTATTTTTAGTAGAGATGAGGTTTCACCATGTAGGCCAGGATGGTCTCAACCTCTTGACCTTGTGATCCACCTGCCTCAGCCTCCCAAAGTGCTGGGATTACAAGCATGGGCCACCGCGCCTGGCCGAGTTTTTTTGTTTTTTTTTTTTTTTTAATGGAATACTAAGAAACAATAGTTCTCTCTCTTTAAAAAAAAAAATTAAAAACATAACATACGTGATTTTATAATTTTAAAAACATACTTCTTTGGAAAATCTAAGCTATTCAACCAAATCACCACCTAATATTACCTGTTCTAAAATATTTTTTAATCCATTCAAAATTTCTAGCCCATCACCCCAAATTCATAGTCGCAGCTGTAGATATTTGAACAATGGGTATACTTAAATCAAACATTCCTTCTTCTCATAAAGGGAAAATGGGGCAAAACATTCAAATAGGCCTGGTTTTTAAGGAAAAATTGTATCAGGGAAAATAAAAAATTACAGAAAATTGTATCAGAAACCAAAAGAGCTTTTCTACTGGCATGGTAGTATACTGAACTACTAGGCAATAACCCATTACTTCAGTATTGAAGTAATAGGCACAGAGCACCAAAAAAGATCCAAAGGCCAAGCCAGAAGTCAAACTGATTACATAGGTGAAAAACTACTAGCAGGAAGTTAATAATGAGCCACACATAATTCAATTGCTTTCCTGTTGAAAACAAGAAATTTTCAGAAAACTAATAGGACTGTCCTGATATTGGCACAATACTGAAATCAGAAGCGTGTAAAGCCAACTGATATTTCACAGGCAGTGTACCCTCCTTTATTAATCTTTAACTTGTGTCTGGGGAAGAACATGAAAGTTAGGCTCAACTTCCTCTGGCCCCATTCTTCCCTACGAGAAAATGTATTTCATTTAGATTATCAACTCATGTACATGTCACTTCCCTTTATTTGGGGATTCCCTTCCTAACTTCTCATTTGTTATCAAAATTCCTAGCACTGGCAAGGTCACAGCCACACTACAAAACCAGTGTCATTTCATTTCGAGTCACTGTCCGTTCATTTCTAGATGCTGCTTCTGCTAGCTTCATTTGGAATTCATTTGCCTTAAAACAGTCTGTGCCCCAAGCAATGGCAATATTTTTATTGGCCTTTCCAAGTCTCCTCCATCTCGTTATTAGTGCCCAAACCCTTCCTCAAATACCAAGCAGGCAGGAAATAGCATACTCTGCTTTCAAACGCGTAGAAAAAGTTGGAATTTTTGTACAGTTGTGGATTTTCTTTTGGGGAATGTCTAAACCATGTCTTTGCTCTAATACTAGGGAAGAAAGCTTGGTATTTCCCACACTTGTCTCAGCTTCTTTAGTGGGTGAAAGTGGGGGGAAGAGAACTCAAGATGAACTACACAGATGACAAAAAAGGCCTGAAATTAAAGAGAAATATCTTGAGAATCTCTCTCCGCAATGGAGAGAGAACGTAGGTAGAGCTGAAGAACCAAAGCCACAGGCACAGGATGAAAGCAGCCGACCCGACAGTTTTCCAGCGAGATTCACGCCTAGCCTTGTTTGCCAAATAAGGCTTCCGAGCGGGCCGTTTCCGTGGCAGGCGGGTTCAGCCGTCCTCCCCGTCAGGAAGGCGGACTTGGGATAGGATCTGGAGATCACACCGTAGACGTGCCCTGCCCAGCGCAGCCACGAATTTTCTTTCCAAGCTCTGCCCTGTCCACACGCCCTTCCTTTTTCCACTTATTGTCAAACGCACCGAAGGCACAGTCTTAGAAAAGCCCAAACAAGTACTCAAGCGTTAACAAATCTGGTGTTCGTGACGGATGTGATTATTAAACGAGCTTTAATTTCTGGACGCGCAGTTTTCCACAAACAGGTCACACAAAACTAAATATCTGGGAGAGAAAGAAATGCTTCTCAGTAGCCTGAGAGCAAAGAAACACTAACGCGCCTTCTCCGTTGAGTCCCGCTTCCCACCCTCACCCAAGAGCCTGGCGCAGGACGGGCACCCAGACGCCACGGTGGTGCCCTGGCGACGCCGGCAGCCGGGTGGCTGGGAGCCGCAGTGCCCGGGAGCCCGTCCGCGCCGGCCCTCGCTACTGGGCGCCCTCCCGCGTCCCGGTCTCCGCTACGCCGGTCCCGGTCGGCCCGGGCTGCGGGGACTCCAGGGCTCGCCCTCTGGCCTCACGCGGACTCCTGCGCTGCCCTTTCCCGGGCGCTCTTCTCCCAAGCCGCTCTCGCACCTCGGCCGATCCGCGCCCAGAAAGCACCTGAGGAGCCAACCCGGCGCGAGGAGCGCCCCCTCCTCACCGGCAGCCCGGCTTCCCTACTCGCGCTCCGCGCAAGGCGGCCGCTTCTTTCCCTCCTCCCTCCCGGAGATCTGAGAGGCGCATCGCCGGCCGGCCGCCACTCACCTCGGGTCCGGCGCGGCGCTGCCTCCGCCTCAGACGAGGGCTGACAAGTGACTCGCGGAGCGGGCGCCTTCCCCACCGCCCGCGGGAACTTCCGCCTCCTGGCTCTCCCTCGCCCCGCCCCCGGCGCGGGGCACGCCCTCCGCCCCCAGCCACGCCTCCGAGCCGGTCCCAGCCACGCCGCGGCTGCGAGGCTGGGCGCGCGGGCTTGCTGGGGCTGGCTCAAGCAGCCGGGGAAAGACAATCAGGCTACCAGCGAGTTTCGGTGGGAGTTGTCTTAGCGGATTTTGAGCGGTACCTGGCAAAGGTCTAACGCTCCTCGCGTCCGTTTTGTACTGGGTGCATTTCTCTCTCCAGAAATTTGAATTGGCAAGCAGTTGCTCTGCCTAAAAATAGAAGGAGACTTTGGATAAATCTCTATCTATACAAGTTCAGCGGTTACTGCCTGGGTTTTTTTGTTTGTTTTTTGGTTGGTTGGGTTTTTTTTTTTTTTGAAAAAGCTTTATATGCCTGAAAAGTGCAGACCTGTCAGGAAGGTAACCCTAACAGGTAGAAGTTAACCCTGTCCATCACACCAGAAGACAGTGATAGAAAACAGCGGCCAAAAGTGATTCAGCCACTGCATGTTCAGTTTATTTTTCTAAGTCCAAATCAATAGTCCACTTTCCAGCTCCTGCACCGTTGCTTGATATGCCCGAGGAATTTTATTCATAAGAAAACGTGAATAATATTCATTGAACATACGGAAAGCAACTAGACTCTTACACTGTGCATTGGCTTATAAAATGTGAAAAGGACAATTCTTAACAAGGGGCATGTGAAGCAAGGATGAACTTCTCATGAGGTCCGTGAACCTACAAGTGCAAGCAGAATTCTAAAGGTGAAGATCCAAAGCTGCTCTTTCCCTAACGGTAGCCACTGGCCACATGTGGCTATTAAAAATCTGGCTACCGTGACTGAGACCATGAATTTTTTGTTTTACATAATTTTAATTAATTTAACATTTAAAACCGATGCAGGATAACAATTCTTTTAAACACTACATTTAAGGACTAAAATGAAGTGAAATGTAGGACTACCATTTAAAATGTAATGCCCAAATTGAAGTATGTTGGAAATGTAAAATGCACACTGGATTTCGAAGACTTGGTATGGGAAAATAATGTAAAATGCCTCAATAATTTTTATATTGATTATATGCTGAAATCATCATATTTTATGTTTGGTTAAATAATATGTGATTATAGCCAGGCGCGGTGGCTCATGCCTGTAATCCCAGCACTTTGTGAGGCCGAGGCAGGCAGATCACCTTAGGTTAGGAGTTCCATTCCAGCATGGCCAACATGGTGAAACCTGACTCTACTAAAAATACAAAAATTAGTCGGGCGTGGTGGCGCATGCTTGTAATCCCAGCTTCTTGGGAGGCTGAGGCAGGAGAATCACTTGAACCTGGGAGGCAGAGGTTGCAGTGAGCCCAGATGGCGCCACTGCACTCCAGCCAGGGCTACAAAGCAAGACTCCATCTCAAAAAATATATATAATAATATATGATTAAAATTAATTTCACCTTTTAAAAAATGTGGCTACTAGATAATTTTAAATTACTTATGTGAGCAGGGTGCAGTGGCTCACACCTACAATCCCAGCACTTTGGGAGGCTCAGGTGAGAGGGATGACTTGAGGCCAGCAGTTTGAGATTACCATGGGCAACATAGCAAGACCCATCTCTACAAAAAATTCAAAAAATTAACTGGGTGTTGTGGTATACACCTGTAGTCTCAGGTTCCGGCTATCCGTATTGCTAAGCCCAGGAGTTTGAGGCTGCAGTCACCTATGATCGTGCCTTCATACTGCAGCCTGGGTGACAAAGCAAGACTCTGTCTTTAAAAAATAAATAAATAAAATTACATTGTGCTTCACATTATATTTTCATCGGGCAGCACCAGTCCATAGCTTTCATCACATTTTTCAAAAGATGGTTTTGGGGGAAAGTGTTTCCTAGTGTGAGAGCTGGTTTAGAGTCTAATATATGTTATCATGTTTGACATCTCACACAAAGATAAAAATAACAATAGCTACCATTTACAAATACCTACCGTGTGCTATGCAGTGTGGTAGTCCTTACAATAACTTTATAAAATGAATGCCATCCCCAGGTATAGATAATAAAAGTTAGGTTGCAAGCGATTACAGCTTGTGCCATGACTCGAGGTAACCTGTAGGAGTCCCAACTCTGCCACTCCTCATCTGTTTGCTGTTGATACAGTTAAATTGAGCCTGGATCAACAAAGATTAATTTAAAGACATCAACTGCAGATAGCCTATGGAGTTATCACCAGAGGATAAGCCTCTTGAGGTGATGAGGAAGAGCTGAGAGTGGGCAGACTGTTGCTTACTTATGCAAATTCCACTTTACCCCACAATTGCTAGCCTGTCTCTGAACTTCCTCCTCCTACTGCAGTTTAAATTCTGGGCTACGATTAAATTAACGAAATTAAGGTGTCTTGCATAGACTGATCTTTATCCAAGTGTCCTCGAAAGGACCAATTGCATCAAAATGACATGGACAACTTATTAAAGTTGTATTTTCCTGGGTCCCCTGTGGACCCAGAATCCTTGCAGGTGAGCCCTTGGAATCTTTTTATCAAACACTCCCTCCTAACCTCCAGGTAATTATTAAACCGCAATGCTTAAAAACTACTTCCCTAGAGATAGTGCTATGTCTCCAATTTACTGCGAACTGTGCTCAGGTAAGAACCATGCATTCCAGATAGCAGTAATTTATCAGTTTTCTCACCTTAAAGGAAATGATAATTGTAAATAACGTTGTGAGATTGTCATGAGGAATAGAGATAATATACACAAAAGACTATACATCATGCTTGGCACCAAGTAAGGATTAAATCCATGGTAGCCATATGAAAACTTTCCTAACCAATTGATTAGATTTATTTATGTATCATAAAAAACAAGTAGAGAACTTTGACATTCATTATGCAAGTACTATATTCTTAGTGCCCTGTGTACATTATTCTACTTAATTCTTACAATCATATAAAGTAGATGGTTTTTTTCAGAGGAAGAAACAGAAACTTGGAGATTAAGAAATTTAACCAAGGGCACACAACTGATCATAGATGGTAGTAGAGCAAAAAGTCTGATTCTAAAAACCGTGTTATTTTCATCACAACACACTGTCTGTTGGTAAATTCAGTAAGCCATCCAGCTCAAGGACCAGAGAAAGCTAGAATGCTTTAGAAACTAACACTGCTGAGGGCCATAGAGGTGTAATCCATAGCAAATTATGGAAATAAAATAACTGCTGAGTAATTTGTATATAAGGGAAGATGAAATTCCTTAGCCACTTCCAAGAGGGCATGTGCCTTAACTTGTTTTATAATGAATTGCTGCGGGGCCATTCTGACTCCCCTTGTCTGTTTCCCTCATAACTAACATTTATGAAATGGTTGACCATGGTTTGAAGGATAGTCTGTAACTACAGACGATCACAAGTTACTGGTCCATTAGGAAATCAAACCAATGTCCTCGGCCTGATAATCTCTACAGGGCTAAGTAATGAGGCACTGACCACAAAGGAAACCATATTAAAAGCTTTATTTTATCATAACCAGGGAAAGAAAACCTAGAAGAGTCTGGGTGTCGGGGGTGGGGGGTGTTAGGGAGATCAAAACATTAACTTACTTAGCAGGAAGAGTTTTTTTTTTTTTTTTTTCCTTAGCTGGAAGAATTTTTAAGAATATTCCATCTAAATACAGTATTTACCTAAGCACATAAATGTTTTCTCTAACATTTTATTATCCAATGTATGACTCAGAACCTCTTGTGGCACTTCAAAAATAACAGAAACTTAATTACAACATGGCATGGCTATGACAAGTTTTTATAGTTGCACCCAATAAACTATAAAGTGCCAGTCTTTTAAAAGTTCCTATGTTACTGAGTCAATTTATCTTTTAAGTCCTAATCCTGGTACGTAAATAAACCACTCATGAGCATTTAAAGTTTAAAATCTAGAATGGAAAGGAAGCATTAACTATTCTAATAACTAAAGAAACATTTGGTAACTTAGGGAGAAAAGATAGAAGGCACAGTGTCATTCTAAAGTTTACTAAAGAATCCTGGGAGAAGGGCAGAACTAAATCAGGCATGGAGAGAGTGGGAAGGAATAATGGATGGAAAGACTGTAAGAGCAGATCCATTAGGGTAAATGAGTAAATGTGTAATTGAGGAAGACGGCAAAGTTTAAACTAGCCTCAGGGATTCAAGTCTCGATTTGGTGGGTGGTATTCATAACTGATACTGACTGAATGAAGAGGAGTAAATATGCATTTTACTGGCACTTTCTGGTAAGAAAAAAAAGGCAATGGTTGGTTAGTGAGGGGTATAAATAAGAAGGATAGATAGGATGGACACTGGAAAAAGGTATCAGGAAGCCCCAGACTTGAGATTTCCGAAGTGGAGGAATATTCCTCATGATAAGATCAAGGTTCAGTCAGTCTGATGTTTTACTCAGATAAAGTCAGTTCATTGAGGAATCTAGTGAATGGTTGAGATGATAGAGAATACGTGGGAGCGATTGTGGAGATGAGGTGGACATGTGGGTTCAATAATTGTAAAAATTTGGTATATGAAGATGTCACAGTAGTCCCTCCCTTATCTTCAGAAAATACATTTCAGACCCCAGTAGATACCTGAAACCAGAATCGTACCTAACCCTACATATGCTATGTATGAATTTCTTTTTCCTTCACAATTTCATGGATAGAAGCTTCATTCTTACCATAGATCTTAGTAACTTCTGCATACAATTTTCTTATTTCCTTGTTAAGTTGAGAACTTTCACCTTTTCACTTGAAGGAAGCAATTTCTGGTTTCTCTTTGGCATGTCCCAAATCCCAGCATCGCTATTCTTACGCTTTGGGGGCACTGTTAGGTAAAATAAGGATTACTTGAGCATAAGCACTGCCATACAGGGACAGTAGAACTAATAACTAAAATGGCTGCTAAGTGACCAACAGGGTGGGTAGTATATGCAGCATGAATATGCTGGACAGAGGAATGATTCATGTTCTGGGTGGGATGGAGCAGGATGGTGTGAGATTTCATCACACCACACAGAATAGCATGCAATTTAAAACATGAATTTCTTAAACGGAATTTTTCCATTGAATATTTTTGGACTACAGTTGACTATAAGTAACTGAAACTGCAGAAAGTAAAAACATGGATAAGGGGGGACTACTGTATTTTAAGAATGTTAAAGTAAGAAATGAGCCTAGAGCAGAATTTCCCAATTAGTTGGTTTTGCCAAGAAATTAATCTTCTCAATCTGGGAGGTAGGGCAGATTGGAATTGGAAACCTCATCCATTTTCCCAGTTTCCAAGTTTGCCTTGATGTAAAAAGAGTTGAGGAGCACTGTGTTAGGATACCAAAAAGAGAGAAATGAAAAGATCATTAGCTTTTTATTTATCTCGTTAGCATTATGTGCTCATCATAATACCTTCCAGATTTCTACTAAGGAGTTAAGGAAAATGTGAAAAAAAAGAACACAGAGAACGCTCACTGTGATAGTGCTCAGTTAGAAAGATCTTATTTGTAAAAGGTAGTAGAAGACGACACCCTGCCCATACAACTATACAGAGTCCTTTATTAAATTATTTTAAATTAAACACATTTGAGTATACCATCTCTTTCTGCTCAAGACCCTGACTAACACATTATGGGTGATTCTTTTAATCATCAACAACTTTGCATAAGTCACTAAACTTCTATGCACTCTTATTTAGTGTCTATCATGCCCCAAAGATATGTGATGTCAAAGCAAATTCATTTTTTGGAAAAATATTGAAATGTTTGCTCTTTGGATTTTTTAAATTGATGACTTTTTAAATTAGGCATTTTAGAGATTTTTAGAAGCATTTCCATTAGGTGGTATGGTATAACCCACCATCATTTAAAATCTTGAAATAAATGTCTTCTTTTTTTTCATTATCAACTTTCTAACCAATAAAAGAGCTAATACCAGTTGTGAATATTCTGAATCACAAATAAAACACTTCTTATTCTAGACCTTATTTACATTTACATATATATATTGTATATATAGTAGTTATATTTGGGAAATTAGATTATGAGGCCATTCTTTACATTTCGTATTTATAATATATTCTATATAGTAAGAATAAAATGACACAAGGTTTTTGAAAAACTACATGAACTGATTAAACTCATTATGATAATATAAGCTTGTATTAGTCCAAAATTAATTTTAAATTGATTGGCTTTTAAATCTCAATTTCTTTAAGTATGATTTTTGGTCCCAAACTACTGATCTAATCTCTGCTGATTCATTAGATAGTCTTTCACATGTCTGGATGTAGAATTTCTGAAGCTTTTCCATGGATCTTCCATCAATAGTGGGGCTATGAGGACATAATTATTAACAAGGCAAATGTACAAATGAAGTCTTAAAGTAAGTGGCATTTTGGATTGGAAAGATCCTTGGAGAAACCTAATCCTAACACACTTTATTTACAGTAAAATCTCTCCACCCAAAAAATAGTACCTCTACTAAATGTTTTTCAAATCCATTTACATACTCTGGGAAAGCAAGGAAACTAATATTTTGGTTGGAAGGTACCCACATTTGTAGTCATTGTGGAATGCATTAAGGCATGTCATTCCTAGCCAAAATGTAAGGGATATAGTCCTAAGAGTGATGAATCAACTCATTTAAAAAAATCTGATTAAAGCATAGAATTGTTTCCAAAATAAGGAATACTATGAAAGAATGATCGTGGATCAATAACATATACTAAAACCAGAATATCCCATTGATAATACTTAATTTACACATCACAGCAAATTCTGCCAGTCTGTGCAATATGCACATACCTATCAACATTTAATTTCATAAAATTAATTCTGGGAATTTTCTCAAAGCCACTTTCTCTCAGCTGTGAAAAGGTTAACAGATGAAGAAAGTAAGCAAGACAATTTTTTAAACTATGAGATATGAAACTGGAATCTAAATATTTTCAAGACCTGGTTATTCCACATGACAAAATGTTTTCTGAACAATACCCTAGCCAAAGTTTGATGCCTGTTTCATCTTCGAATTTCAAGGCGTGAACAACATAACAGGAGTTTTGCTGTGTATGAATAGCAAAATCCAACCATTTTCAGTTAAATATTATTTTACACATTAACGCTTACATTTTGAAATTCATGGAAAAAGTGCAACTATAAATGTTATCAATGGTTGCCCTCTAGGTGGTGAAACTTGCTGTAATTGCCTTATACTTCTATTTGCTTTTTATACTTTTCAAATTTTCTATGAAAATATTTTACTTTTATAATAAACTGAAAATCAAGAGCAGTAGTATTAGTACATATCAATACACATAACATGATTATATACACATACTTGGTCACATACATTCATATATACATAACAAATACCTTTGGAACAAATGGGAAGTTTGAATAATAACAATTTCTTATTAAAGATTTAATAAAACATTTAATAAAAGCTAAAAATTCTTCTGCATATACATATAATAAAAGCTAAATATTTTCCTTCACATGTATTGACTTATTTTATCCTCACAGCAACCTAAGTACTTACTATTATAGTTTCTTCCAATAAGAAAATGAAGACACAGGGTTAGTGTAACTTGCTCACAGCTGTACGTCTAGCTAGTATAGGCAGAGCCAAGTTTTAAAGCCAGGAAATCTGCCTATATGACTATGTACTTAACTAAAATACATGGCTGCTTTTACAGAGTATATTATGGAAGTTTTTATCTCTGGAATTCTCTTTTCATGAAAGTCTGATTCAGCCCTACATGGTTCTAATTCAGGATCATAAACTTTCTTGACTATTTTTATGTTTCGCATAAGTAACACATAGCATTAGATGAACTACGATAAGGTAAAATGATTAATTATAATAAAAATCATTTCAGGATTGGAAGATAAATCCCTAAACCAAATTGTAAAAAATATTTTCTCAAATAGCTTAAACTGAAACCATTATTTCTTTTAAGAGTTATAGCTGTTTCTATAGAAAGGAGCCCCCTGATAATAATAACTTATTTTTCAGTATGTGAAAAAGCAGAAAAACCAAATTTAAAACTTCACTGAATGTTTGGTTTTCCCTATGAATTTCTTCTAGGAAGGAAAATATCAGAACATATATATGGCTGTTCCATTAATACCAGTCAAACATCCAAATTAAGTCTAAAAAATAAAATATTTACAAATTTGGTCTAGGTAAAACGAAATTATTAGACATTTTAATTATGTAGGCTAAGCGAGGTGTCTCACACCTGTAATCCTAGCAATTTGGGAGGCCCAGGCAGGTGGATTGCCTGAGCTCAGGAGTTTGAGACCAGCCTGAGCAACATGGTGAAACTCCATCTCTACTGAAGTACCAAAGGAAATAGCCAGGGGTGGTGGTATGTGCCTGTAGTCCCAGCTACTCGGGAGGCTGAGGCAGGAGAATTGCTTGAACCCAGGAGGCAGAGATTGCAGTGAGCCTAGATCATGCCACTGCACTCCAGCCTGGGCAACTCCACCTCTAAAAGAAAAAAAATAGAAAAAGTAAAAAAGAAGGCCGGGCGCGGTGGCTCACACTTGTAACAACCCTGGGAGGCCGAGGCGGGTGGATCACCTGAGGTCGGGAGTTCAAGACCAGCCGGACCAACATGGAGAAACCCCAGCTCTACTAAAAATACAAAACAATTAGCCAGGCATGGTGGAGCATGCCTATAATCCCAGCTACTCGGAAGGCTGAGGCAGGAAATTGCTTGAATCCAGGAGGCAGAGGGTGCAGTGAGCCGAGATCGCACCATTGCACTCCAGCCTGGGCAATAAGAGTGAAATCCCATCTCAAAAAATAAAAAAAGTAATTTTATTTTATTTTAAAATTTAACCCAAGTTTTTGATATAGACACACCTTAATCAATCTTCATAGAGCAGTCTTAATCAGTTATATTAAATGTTAAAAGATAATTTTGATATTTTTTAAACAAACAACCCAAACACACTGGTTAAAGTAAAAAAAAAGAGTACTGTCAAAAACATAGGCAAAATAAATACCACATTTTCCAAATTAACATCAATTAAAAAATGTATTGGACCAGTAAGTCTCTCTATGGAAGACTTAATCTGTAGGGGGAAGAAAACTAAAGACATTTCTAGTTTTCTTTATATTTATCTGGTCAGATTCCTTGACAAATTCTTGTTCTCTTGTTATATTTAACATAGCTTTATATTATTTATAATTTATATTGTTTAGTAAATATGTTATTAGAAACATTAAATGTATATTATATATATAGTGGCAATTAAATCAATGTGTTATCATTTTGGAACTTAGACTCTGTAACACTAAAGTGTTTCTAGCCCAAAGACAGAAATATATATAAATTTTGAACAAGAGATCCCCTTGGCATATAAGGGGATAGAGACCTTGGCATTAAAATAAATAAATAAATAAAAAGCTTCTAATTCTTTCATCAAGACAGGAAAATCAAAATGCTACCTATTTGAAAATACTTCAATATGATTAGCAAGGGCAAATAAGGAACAATCGCTCCTAGAAAAGAAATGAGTTGGTTCATTACAACTGGAGCCAAAGTATCAACTGTTATACCCAGATCCAAATATAGTGCCTTCTGGCACAGAAAGAACTCAGAGCCAGAGGCAGAGCTGGTGGACACCTGATAGCATTGCCCAAGTAACTGGAGCTAAAGTTTTCCTTGTTGTGGAGACAAATACACTGAAAATCCAGGCAGAGAACAAATCACATTACCTTCATTTTAGAAAGTTCTTTGAAGATGGATTTTAAATCTCCTGGTATGTCTTGTTGTTTTTTTTTTGTTTGGTTTTACTTTTTAAGTTTTCAAAAATAGAATAATATAATGAACACTCAAGAATAATATAAGGAACAGCCTCAATACTTACCATCATTAATATAATTTACTTTTGGGTGTTTGTTATTGTTGTTTAGTTTCATTTTGTTTTTGAGATAGGGTCTTGCTCTATCACCCAGGCTGGAGTGCAGTGGTGCAATCATAACTCACTGCAGCCTCCATCTCCTGGGCTCAAGCAATCCTCTCACCTCAGACTCCCAAGAAGCTAGAATTGCAGGCATGGGACACGACACCTAGCTATTTTTGTTTTATTTATTTTTTGTTGTGAGACAAGGTCTCACTGTGTTGCCCAAGCTGGTCTCAAACTCTTGGCTTCAAGTGATAGTGCCGGGATTACTTGAATTTAAATTAAAGTTTTAAACATAGTTTTAAACAAACATAAGTATTACACGTGTCAAGATTTCACAAATTATTTTTCAGGTTAAATGAAGGAATGTGAGTTTCAGTTCATCCATATTGCAGTTCAAATGTTGGCGCAAAAAAGAATGTTTGGCAGGTTTTTTTCCAAATGGAAACTCTCGGGACAAATAAATCTAACTTATGGAGTTCTATCAATTTAAAACTGAGTATGCTCAGAAATTCACTTTATTATTAGTTCAACCGCTAAACAGACAGAGTTTCAAGGACTCACTCATGTTAATTATCTGTTAGAAGCTTGTAAAAAATCCAGAGTTTGAATTTGCTAATTTACACTAAAAGGATACCTGTGAAGCAATGTGAACCTTCATGTCATTTTACTTCCAGGAAAGTCTAATTGAAAAATAAAATTTAGGTCAGAAGTTTGCTCAGTGAGTACGGAATCAGAGTAAAAAGGGGTGCAGAAAGTTAAGAGGCCTCATCCCATTGGATAATCAGATGGACTCTTCTTTTGTAGGGTGATGACGTCAGCAAGTGATTTTGGATGCTGCTAACACACCTTCCCCAGACTGCAGTTGGAGAGCACTAACTAACAAGGGCTTAGTTTCAAACTCTTCCTTATTGAAATGCCTAATTTCTATTTCTTTCTATGAATAAAACACCTCATTAAGAAGAGATACCATTTCTAAGATTGTAGCTTACTTACATGAGCAGCATTTTAAATTAATGTCTTCCATCTTGAGGAAAATTCCCAGGCCCCTTGCTGAAGACTAGGAAGCAACCAACTAAACAGCAACTATTGAGTCCCCGGTGTGCTATCTACCACACCTCAGGTCATTTAGACTTGAACACTGGGAAACCACAAATGCAGATTTTTTCCTGTTTTTCCAGATTTCGGAGAAAAGGCTCCAGTTGTTTTCTTGTTTTTTTTTGTTGTTGTTGTTGTTTGTTTGTTTGCTTGCTTTTTTCTGAGATGGTTAAAGAAAGACTAGCCTACAACTCAATTTCTAAGGGATGGCTTCCCAAAGAATCAAAGTTCTTACTTAGATTTTCAGGATGAACAGCAGAAAAACACATTTTCATCTTTTTCCAGGCTTGTTGATTGTATTAATATTTGTTTCTCTACAAGATTAATAAAACAGATTCTCTCTTTCCTTTGTGCATGTATATGCTATCAATTTCTTATTTTATATTAGCTTTCCTTTATCAAAGGATTGAAAACTGAAACAATTTCAAGACTTCTCATATTATTAAAATTTGTTTCATTATGTCTCTCTCATACTGTTAACAGGAATAAATGAGAAGCTTTCAACAGACCCAGATGTTTCATGACTTCCTTCATTTGTTCTAAGTAGCTTCCTTCTAGCCCAACCCTCACCAATTCATAAGAATTCAACCTGATCAACCACCCTGTTGTGAAGAAGAAAAGGTTTCTTTTCCCACCAGTGGCTAAAATATGGCTGAAGCACCTATAACAAAAGGCAGATTACCAAGAGAGAAGCATACAAATTTATTTAAGTTTTATGTGACTCAAGAGCCTTCAGAAATGAAGAACCAAAGAAAAAGGGAAACCAGTGTATTTTTTGGCTAAATTTGATGAAAGAGAAGGATGACTGCACTAAAGGGTTATGATATAGTGCTAATAAACTGGGAAAAACTTAGCAAGCCCTGTTTGTTCAGATTCTTCTCTGTGTCCCTGTGTCTTCAGAGATAAAGACATTCTTTTCCTCTAGGTTTAGGGAGGGCATTTCTTACAAAAGGGTCTTATAACCTCCTTCAGAGGAAGATCAGTTAATTCTTTTATGGCCTGCTTCATGGGAGAAGAGTGGGGAGAAGGTCAAAAAGCCCTTCCTGCGTCTGCTGCTTTCTTAAATGCCAAGGTGCCATATGCTGGGATAGTGTGTCTTGAACCCCACCACTGTCTACTGACACAAATTCTTAGAAATTAATTTTAACCAAAGGAATAATATTAGAGATCTTTTATTGTACCTTTATTGATTGCCAACACATTTTGATTCTGGCATTTGTAAAGAATTGCTTCCTCTTCTGCTTGTCCCAAGACAGTTGAGTGGAAGACTACGTAGTGATAGAATGGTGGGGATGCAGAAGAATTTTCTTGCTGTAGCATTTAGTTATTAGTAACATCGCTGAAATAATGACATTTGATTACCTTATTAACAAATCTAATATTGGAGATAAATAATCTCACCAAAAATAATTTGCTTTTTAGCATTGAAGTTAAAAAATCCACTGGTTAGCTCCACAAAGTCTAAGACAATTGCTATGGTTTCAATGTGTTCCCCAAAGTCCAAATGTTGAAACAATACCCAATGCAGCAGTGTTGAGAGGTGGGACTTAAGAGATGATTAAGTCATGAGGGCTCTGCTCTAATGAATGAATTAATGTGAGTATCAAGGGACTGGGTTGCTGATAAAAAGATGAGTATGACTCCCCTTCTCTTTCTCTCGTGAGCTGTCTTGATCTTCTGCCTTCAGCCATGCAACGATGCAGCAAGAAGGCTCTCACCAGATCTGGCCCCTCAGTCTTAGAGTTCCCAACCTCCAGAACTATGAGCCAAATAAATATCTGTTCATTATAAATTACTCAGTCTCAGATATTATGTTATTATATTTTATATGTATCATTATATGTTATAAAAGCAGAACAAAATAGACTCGGATAGCAATCTTCTATTTTTTATTCTGATTTATTTACCTGTTTTCTGATTGATTAACTGATTGATTGATATAGGGTCTTGCTCTCACCCAGACTGAAGCACAGTGGTGATATCACAGCTACTGCAGTCCTGATCTCCTGGGCTCAAAGAGATCCTCCAACCTTAGTGCCCTTTCTCCAACCTCCCACACTTCTGCCCTATAGCTGAGATTACACATATGGACATCATGTCCAGCCAATTTTTTTTCTTTTCTTATTTTTTGTAGAAACTAGTTCTCTCTGCATTGCACAGGCTGGTCTCAAACTGCTGGACTCAAGACACTCTTCCAATTCTTCCACCTTGGCCTCCTAAAGCGTTGGGATTACAGGTGTAAGCCACCCTGCTGGGCCTGTTTTCTTATCTACATAATAACAATCATTGTGGATTGATAACACTTCCTTCTTTTATAATTAATTTTTTATTTGTATTTCAACAGTTTTTTGGGTTAAAGGTGGTTTTTGGTTACATAGATAGGTTTTTGTTTTTTTTAATGGAGTCTTATTCTGCCCCAAAGGCTGGAGTGTAGTGGCACAATCTTGACTCACTGCGACCTTCATCTCCTGGTTCAAACGATTCTCCTGCCTCAGCCTCCCAAGTAGCTGGGACTATGGGCACGTGTCATCGTGCCCAGCTAATTTTTGTATTTTTAGTAGAGATGGGGGTCTCACAATGTTGGCCAGGCTAGTCTCAAATTCCTGACCTTAAATAATCTGCCTGCCTTGGCCTCCCAAAATGCTGGGATTACAGGCATGAGCAACTGTGTCCAGCCTGGTTACATGGATAAATTCTTTAGTGGTGATTTCTGAGATTTTGATGCACCCATCACCTGACCAGTGTACACTGTACTTAAGATGTTATCTTTTACTCCTAACCCCCCCAACCTCTCCCCCCTCCCTGCGTCCCCAAGTTTATTATATCATTCTTATGCCTTTGCATCCTAATAACTTAGCTCCGACTTTATAAGTGAGAACATACGATGTTTGGTTTTCCATTTCTGAGTAACTTCACATAGAATAATGGCCTCCAGCTCTATCTATGTTGCTACAAAAGACATTATTTTGTTCCTTTTTATGTCTGAGTAGTATTCCATATATATATATCTCTCTCACACATTTTCTTTGTCCACTTGTTTGTTGATGGGCACTTAGGTTGGTTCCATATATTTGTAATTGTGAATTGTGCTGCTATAACCATGCATGTGCATGTATCTTTTTCATATAATGACTTCTTTCCTTTGGGTAGATACCCAGTAGTGGGCTTGCTGGATCAAATGGTAGATCTACTTTTAGTTCTTTAAGGAATCTCCACATTGTTTTCCATAGTGGTTGGACTAGTTTACATTCTCATCAGCAGTGTAAAAGTGTTCCCTTTTCACCACATCCATGCTGATGTCTACTGTTTTTTGACTTTTTAATTATGGCCATTCTTGCAGAAGTAAGGTGGTATCTCGTTGTGGTTTTAATTTACATTTCCCTGATAATTAGTGATGTTGAGCAATTTTTATTTGTTTGTTGGCTGTTTGTGTATCGTCTTTTGAGAATTGTCTATTCATGTCCTATGCCCACCTTTTGATGAGATTATTTGTTTTTTGCTTGATAATTTGTTTGAGTTCTCTGTAGATTCTGGATATTAGTCCTTTGTTCAATGCATAGTTCGTGAAGATTTTCTCTCACTCTCTGGGTTCTCTATTTACTCTGCTGATTATTTCTTTTGTTGTGCAGAAGCTTTTAAGTTTAATTAGGTACCATTTATTTATTTTTGTTTTTGTTGCCTTCACTTTTGGGGTCTTAGTCATAAATTATTTGCCTAAGCCTATTGAAAAGTACTTTCTTGGTAGAGCCCACCTACAAAGTGACAATAAAATTATCTGACAATATCATAGCATGATACGTTTAGCTCAGAGTGGTCTATATATTAAGCACATATGCAATGCTTATCATTCTTTATACTTTTTCCATTGAAAAAGTTGTAAGTACAAATTTCTGAGTGGTTAGCATACTACTTTGTTACAAACGAAAACCCTGCAAGTAGTATTAACTGGTGTGAGGAAGAAACTCTTGGTGTTATTTGTTAGTAAAGTTGCAATTGCACTACATTGTTGTAACAACTGACTACAATTTTAAGGCTATTTTTAAGGCTTTTATTATGATACATCTTTGCTTTGGTTGTTTATTCATTTTGGTTTTAATTTGTCCCATTATTAACAAAAGTTACTGATCTTTTCTTTTCCTCTCAATCTTAAGGTAATGAGACTCCTGGTCCTTTTTTAATTTTAATTTTAATTAATTAATTAATTAATTTTGGTCATAAAACCAAAAAAGAAGAGCAAACAAATATTTAGGTGAAAGAATGAGGTATCAGGAACCCTCTGACCCCAATCCACACTGTCATCTCCTGAGCTGTCAGTGTTCCTCTACCTATCTTCTGTAACTCAGGCTTTTGAAAGCAATACGCTCTTTTACAAAAAAGGGAACTGTAGTTTAAATGCCTTGCTTCTGGTTTCCCCAGTGAACCAATAACAGTCAGAATTAGAACCCAGACCTCCTGACGTGTGATTCAATGTTCTTTCCACTTCACAATGATGCCTAAAAATATAAACAAATTTTAAAAGCTCTCCAAAGAAAATAATACCTTATCCATTTCCATGTTGTAAGTAACAACATTGAAGCCTGAAGTTTAGTAAGATTAATTTTTAAAATTTTTATATTGTCTAACAACTCAGTGACATCCTATAATAATAGTTTCAATCTGTAAAAACCCTTAGAAATTTTTACAAATAACCTTTATCATTTTCAAAAAATAAAATTGTCTTCAGGAAAATGAGATCCTTTGTGCGGTTTTATTTATACATTTGAATTACTTCACTATATTCCATCAGTGCCACCCCTACAAATCTGTCTTGTTGATGATAGATCTTAGTGTAAATGTCATTTTCCTATGGGAGCCTTCTTTGATTTTTCAGAAAAACTTACTTCCACACACTGCATTTATACTTTTATAGCACCTGCACTTTTCCTTCACAGCCCTTGTTATGATAGTAATTATATGGTAATTTGAGTAATTATTGTTTAATGTCAATTTATCTTCCGGATCATAAGATCATTGTGAAGGCCGAATTTGTTTGTCTTGTTCACTAATATGTCCCCAGCAGCAGGAAGTGATGGACACATAGAAGGTATTCATTAAATATTATGTAATAAGCAAACATGTGTGTTTCTCAGGGTAACTACATAAGCTTTCACATAACTGGCTTAAGAGAAATAATAAACAATAATGGTCCTTTTCATTGTATACCTACTCTGCTCAATACATTGGGCTAGGTGTTTTACATGTGTATTTTTACAATAAGCCTATGAAGTAGCTATACATTTTATTCACACTTACATATGAGAATGCTGAAGTTTTAGAAGATAAGGTAATTTATCCAAGGTTACCTGACCAGTGGCTGGAGTTTGATTGCCATAGGGATTTAGGAAATTTTTTAAATGCAAGAAAAATATAGTTAGTTTTTTTTATTCAAATAGTAACCTCTCCTTCCGTCTTTCCATACTGGAGAAATGGGAAAATGAAACCACCACTTTACCTAATAATCATTCAGAGTCAAACTCTTTCATTTTAATTACTGTGTACAGATCCCAACTGTAGCACTGTCTTAGTCAGTTTTCCACTGCTATAACAGAATACCTGAGACAAACCAGGTCATTTAGAATGAACAGAAATGTATTTGGCTCACAGTTCTGGAGGCTGGAAAGTCCAAGAGGAAGGGCCACATTTGCTGAGGGCCTTTGTGCTGCATCATCTGTTGATGGAAGGGCATAGACAGAGGAAGAGAGGGTCTAATTCACAATTATAACAAATCCACTGTCTGAATAATGAACTCAGTTCTTTGATAATGACATTAATCATTCATGAGAGTAGAGCCCTCATGCCCTAATCATCTCTTAAAGGTCCTACCTTTCAACACTTCTTTTGCATTGGGGATTAAATTTCCAAAATATGCTTTTTAGAGGAGTGGTCCCCAACCTTTTAGTCACTACGGACCCAATTTCATGGAAGATAATTTTTCCATGGACAACGAGGGTTGGTGGGGGAGTGGTGGTGAGGAGGTGGTGGGGATGGGGTGGGGTTGGGTGGGGGGAGGGATGGTTTCCAAATGAAACTCTTCCACCTCAGATCATCAAGCATTAGACAGATTCTCATAAGGAGCATGCAACCTATATCCTTTGCATGCTCAATTCACAATAGCAATGGTGTTTCTATGAGAATCTAATGCCGATGCTGATCTGAAAGGAGGTGAGCTCAGGCAGTAATGCTCCCTGGCCTCCACTTACCTCCTGCTGTGTGGCCTGGCTCTCCTAATAGTCCTCGGATTGGTATCCATCAGTGGCTAGGGGGTTGGGGTCCCCTGTTTTAGAGAACACATTCAAACCATAGCAAGCATTTTGGCTTTTATGTATATGGGTTAAAGCCAAAGATTTCAAACCTCTCTTTCCCGTTTTCTTTATTTTTTCATTTTTTTATTTTTTGCTCTACATGTTCAGAGTAACTTCTCTAGTAACAAACTATAGAAATGATCCCTGAAAGTATAGTCTTTCCCATTTTCATATATCATCTACCTAAGTATTTAAAACTGTGTCTGTATTTCTATACATTCAAAGAGATAAATGATATTTTCAGTGTTTATGTTCCCTAAGAGTACAAAGAAAAACAGGGAAGGAATAATAACAGGAGATACGGTGCAATTACCTTTGCTTACATAAGGAGAGGAGTGATGTTTATATGTGCCCATAGATCCCTAAATAAATACATTTTTAAATAAATGGTAAATAAATACAATCACAAATCAACTAAACAAAGCTTTTCTTTTTCCTTCAGACAGATTACTTCTTTTGGAGTCTGTCCAAGAATTCCAAGTGGGACTCACTACTTAATCTCTCTAAACTGCGAAATCCCTTGACATAAGAAAAACAATAGAACCTTATTGAAAGAGAAATAATGTCCTATACGGTGGAAAGTAGCTATTTATTTGGCCAAACTTGATGAATTTTTAGTATAGAATTATTTGTTCTTCAAAATAACATTGCCAAGAATCTTTATTCCACTACTCACTACTCTTCTATTACACTACTCACTACTTTTCTCTATTTCCTCTGAAAGTTAAAAACAAGTTGTTAATGAAAGTCATACACACACACACACACACACACACACACACACACACACACGAGGCAAAAGAAATACCTAACAGAAACTTTCTATATGCTCAGTTTTTTAAAATTAAATTTTATTTATTTATTTATTTATTTATTTATTTATTTTTGAGACAAGGTTTTGCTCTGTTGCCCAGGCTGGAGTACAGTGGTACAATCTGGGCTGACTGCAGCCTCTACCTTTCAGGCTCAAGTAATCCTCCTCCACTGCAGCCTCCACCTTTCAGGATCAAGTAATCCTCCTGAGTAGCTGGGACTACAGGTGTGTGGCACCACGCCAGGCGAATTTTTGTCTTAAACTCCTGGGCTCAAGTGATCTGCCCATCTCAGCCTCCCAAAGTACTGGGATTAGAGGTGTGAGCCACTGCACCTGGCTATGTTCTGTTTATTTCACGGCACTTTTTAGCCACTATAAGACAATATGATACAGCACCCAAACTTGAATGCAAGCCTCACGTCAGAAGTAGGATAATATGGCATATGAAATGAAAGAGAATAGGATTTATTGAGTGCCTGTTGTGTACCTAGCTCAGAGGGAAGCCGCTAGTTTTGTCACACAGTTTCAGCAAGCTCCCAGAACACTTTCTAGCTTGAGGAGTGGTCTGCATGGGCCACAGCCAGGAGAAAGAAGGATGAAAGCACATCTCCAAGCTAATCTCACACCAAATGAAAGTACTGCATAAGTACATTAGAGCTTAGCTTTAATAAGTCCTATTTTTACAAGAATTTTGACATGGATCAGTTGACAAGTCTCCAGATAGAACAGGTATATGGATAAAATAGTCTGGTGTTTTTTATTAGGTTATAAAACCTGTTACAAGTAATCTCCATGAATTCTCAGCTGTGTTACCTTTGCTTCCTTCCAGCACCATTGCGATTGCAATTTTAGGCAGATTTCATTATGCTTTAAACTTAAGGCAAAAGTTTACAACCCAGCTTTGGTGTGTCTGTTCTTGCTGTCCTAGCCCCTTTGTATCCAGGCATTTCAAAATATTTCATATCATGCATTGTATGTAAAGACGTGATTGTTAGAATTAAATTACTACCATATTTGTAGGAATTTATATTGTCTTCCTTGTTGAGAACCACTTGATTGTGTGAAACCTGAAAGCAACATCCAAATCAACACATTTTTTGTTAATCCCAAATCTTACAGATATTTTAAATGAAGTCCTAAATTCTTTTAAATTGTCTATATTTCAATGGAAACCATGAACAGAGTAACATTTTTTTTCCTTAATTAGTGGTTTTACTTGATTACTAGGTATCATCATGCCAAATAAATGATGGGGCCAGGACAATTAATTAAATTGTCACATAGCCCTGGGAGAGAGCTGGGATATCTTAAGAGTGCTTTTGAATCTCATATCTTATTTGCTTACACTGGAAAATGTAAAAAGTGGTTAAGATTTTTTTTAAGGATTATATGATGGATTCTTAAAGATGCAAATGGATTAAAAGGATCTATTAGCAATGATGTCTGAGGT
Organism: Sapajus apella; assembly: GCF_009761245.1. NCBI lineage: Eukaryota > Metazoa > Chordata > Mammalia > Primates > Cebidae > Sapajus > Sapajus apella. Next base: position 3,628,578 of record NW_022436985.1, read on the forward strand.
TAAGAAAAGATCATCATTTACATCATGAAAAACATGAATAACCGATCAGAAAATACAGTTTTACCTTGTAATTTTGAAAAGGGCTTTGAAGGTATTTGTAGCTTTGGCAGCATTCCAGAAGGAGCATATCAGAGTGATCCACTGGATCAGAGTGATCTTGCTTAATACAGAATGCTGCAGCCCTGAAGACTCATGAAAGCCATGCTATTGTCTGGAGCAACCAAACGTGTGGTTAATATACATGGGCCCAGCCTTCCACTGGGAGACACTTGTCAGGATTTCCTTAGAAATGAGTTGTACTACCAGAGGGGTGGCTCACACCTGTAATCCCAGCACTTTGGGAAGCTAATGCAGGTGGATAACTTGATTCCAGGAGTTCGAGACCAGTCTGGCCAACATAGCAAGACTTCATCTCTATTAAAAACACAAAATATTAGCTGGGTGTGGTGGCACGCACCGGTAGTCCCTGCTATTTGGAAGGCTGAGGTGAGAAGATTACATAAGCCCACAAGATCAAAATTGCAGTGAGCTATGATTTTACCACTGCATTCCAGTCTGGGTAACAGAGTGAGACCCTGTCTCAAAATAAATAAATAAATGAAATAAAAATAAACAAGAGAGAAAGAAATGAGTCATGCATCTAAAAAAAATACATCAAACAATACAAATATTAACAATATTTTCTTTTGTTTTTCTCTTTACCTACATCAAGACAAAGTTTCTCACACATAATTAAGCACCCATTTTCCTGTGTTAGATTGTTGGCAATATTTTAAAAACCAGTGCTGGAGCTAGTCCAGTTATTTTTGGATAGCTATTTCTTTGTGCCTCTGATAGGGAAAAACAATGGATGTCTCCAAACATTTGACTAGTGGTTGTTAGTCATAATAAGGTCTAGAAGGATTACAGGAAAATGAATGGTAGGAAACACTTCATTAAACTATCTAGATACCTAGAGACACTCAAGTTTCATTCATTCGTTCAAAAAATATTTATTAAGCACCTGCTTTATGACGGACACTGTTTTGTTTATTTGTTTTGAGACAGGGTCTCACTCTGTCACCCAGGCTGCTGAAGTGTAGTGGTACAATCTTGGCTTACTGCAACCTCTGCCTCCCAAGCTCAAGGGATCCTCCCACCTTAGCCTCCTGAGTAGCTGGGACCACAGACACATGCTACCATGCTCAAAGTGCTGGGACTATAGGGATGAGCCACCACACCCAACCCAAGCACTGTTTTAGGAACGTGACTGTAGTGATTGAAAAAATGTCCTTGCCCTCAGGAAGTTAACATTTTGATGTGTATCACAGGCAATAAAACACGTACATACATTATTTTCCGGTGATGATAAATGTTAGAAAGATTGTTAAAGCGTGGTAAGGGGATCATGAGTAATGGTGTGATGGAATGAGATGACATTTTAGGGCAAGAGCTTTCTAAGGAGGTGACATTTAAGCAGACTATTGAGTGATATAGGAGAGTGAGCCAGGCAAAAATTTGAGGAAGAGCATTTCAGACAGAATAAAAAGCAAAAAACAAACAAAAACTAAAAACTATCTTGAGAAGCAAATGTATTGAAGTTGTTTCTAGTATTGCATGGAGGCATGCTTTGCTAAAACGAACTAGAGAGAGAGAAGTTGGAAGTCAGAGAAGTAGACAAAAGCCAGTTGATGACAGGCTTTCAAGATTACAAAAAAGTCCTTGAATTTCACTCTAGTGCAAAGAAAAGTTATTAGAGGGTTTTTAACGGGAGCAGGACATAATTTCATATATGAAGGCTTTAAAAGGTAAAAGGGGAGTCAGACTAGTTAGGAGAGGGATGGTGGCTCTGATCTAGCTGTGGTAGCATCAGATATGGTAAGAAGCTGCAGAATACTGCAAATATGTTGGGGGTGGATTTGAAAAGAGTTGCTGATGGCTTAAATGCGGAGAGTAACTAAAACAGAAAGAAGAACCAGCGATGATCCCAACATTTTGGCCTTGAACATATGAATGAATGGGGTACCATTTGCTGGATGTAGATAGCAGTCAAGGCAAATAAGTGAACAAAAGTTTCTAAGAGAAAAGTCGAGTGATGCTTGATGATATAAACATGTATTAAAAACTAGATATACGAAATCTCAAAATTTCAGGGGCTACAACATAAAGATCATATTTACACAAACTTCAGGAGACTTTAGTATTATTCCTGTTTCTAGAAGGGGGATAAGTGTGGGCAGAGATGCTTTAACTTTTCCTTTTTATACATTTCTGTGTCTGTTCAAGTTTTAAAAAGTTTTGTTCATGTGTCACTTTCACTTAAAAATGTTTTAAAATAGCAATGACAAGGTAATAAGAATTAATAGTTAAATGAGAGATGTTATATAAGCAGATAGGATTTTTATCTTGTTCATGAATTACTCATATTTTAAAAATTTAATATACCAATTACAAGGTAGTAAGAATTAATAAGTTAAATGCAAGATCCTATAAAAACAGAATGAAAAGTCAACTGGATTTACCTGCTTTACCAGTTTTAAAACTATCCAACCTCTAAACTCTTTCATGAGCCTTACAAGAAGACAGGTGTGTCTTCAGAGCTCCCTTCTAACTGCATATTTGACATAAACTCCGACTTGTTCCTTAGTTCAAAGTTTGCTTTCTTTTCCCGGCTATGCCTTACACAGCCCCACTTGTAGTATGATACGCCCTGCCTCAGGTTCTAAAATGGTTTATACACATCTCTCTCAAAAGCATTTGTCATCTGTCCCTAATCCAGTGACTGCTTCAGACCCAAACCAGTTGGCTTTGATTAGCTCAATGAGGCCTGTTTGTTTGCCCTTTGGAACTAGGTAGCAAATACAAGGGTATTTCAACTTGCCATATTACCTGATGCCTTCAACATGAAATCAGTTAGCACAGTGGCTGTAATGAAGTCACTCTTTCTGTTTAGATAAGAGAGTCGCCAAAGCTCTCAGGGACATTTTCACAGATTCCTATAGAGAAGGGATTAGGGTCTCTATTAATATACTCAGTCCTGGGATTCCTGGAACTTGGGCTATTCTACTGATTTTTTTCCTTCACATTCTTCCCAGTGAGTTACCCTTCCTCTCCCCACACTGGGGTCTTATTTCAAGGGTGTTTACTAGCTCACTTATAATGTCAACTTGCTATTTTTAAAGATGTGATTATCAAATCATTAATTCATTTTAATGTCAGCTTTATTAAAGGGTAATTTTAAATGTACAATTCAGTGAGTCTCCACAAATGTATACAGCTGTGTAACTCCCATCACAGTCAAGAAACAGAACAATTCCATCACCCCAAAGAGTTTCTTCATGGTCCCTTTGTAGTTAATCCTCTCTCCCTGAACCACACACACCCAGATTCTGGCAACTACTGATCTATCTGTTGCTGTAGTTTTGCTTTTCTACAACTTCATGTACATGTAATTATACAGAGTTTTGTGGATGGCTCCTTTACCTTCACATAATAATTTTGAGATTCATCCCTGTCTTGTGTGTATATGCAGTTTGTTCCTTTTTATTGCTGTATAGTATTTCATTGTACAGCTATCCCACTTTTTGTTCATTCATTCGCCAGTTGATTGATATTTGTTTATAGTTTACATAAATTTGCTTACGAGTTTTTGTGTGGACATACGTTTTATTTCATTTGAGCAAATACCAAGAAATAGGAATGCTGGGTTGGGTTTAAATCTACCATCTTATTATTTATTTTCTCTTTCTCCTATCTGTTCTTGCTCTTTTTTTTTTTTTTGTCCTATTTTCCTGCATTCTTCTGGTTTAATTATATTTAGTATTTAATTTTGTATCCACTATTAGCTTATTCGCTTTAGCTCTTTGTTTTATTTTTTTCTTGGTTTCTCCAAGGATCTACAATATACTTTTTTTGAGACAAAGTCTTGCTCTGCTGCCCAGAGTGCAGTGGTGAGATCATGGTTCACAGTAACCTCAACCTCCTGGACTCAGGCTGTCCTTCCACCTCAGCTTCCGAGTAGCTGGGACTACTGGTGCGCACAACCACACCTGGCTAATTTTTTATTTTTTTCTAGAGACAGGGTCTCACTTTGCTGCCTAGGCTGGTCTTCAACTCATGGGCTCAAGCAATCCTTCCAACTCTGACTCCCGAGGTGCTGGGATTACAGGCATAAGCTACTACACAGTATTCATTCAAATAATGTAATATTGCTTCATACATAATATAAAAAATGATACTCCTGCATTTCGCATCTTCTTTTGTGATATTTTTGTCCTGTGCAATACTTTACGTATATTATAAACACTACATGAATCATTATTATTTTTACTTTAATCAATCATTTTAAATTAGATTTAAAATAATTTCCAGCCAGGCTTGGTGGCATGCATCTGTAATCACAGCTACTCAGGGGGCAAGAGTGGAGGATTGCTTGAGCCCAGGAGTTTGGGATCAGCCCGGGCAATATAGTGAGACCCCCATCTCAAAAAATATGTAATAATATCCCATTATTTTAACCATTTCTTGGAGCAGGAAGGCATTATTCTTTGTGGAGAACCAAATTTCTATCTGGTATCATTTTCTTCTTGCCTGATAAACTTCTAACTTTTTTTATGAGGTGGGTCTGCTGGAGGTAAGATGGCTTGATTTTTATTTGCCTAAAAACATCTTTATTTCTTCTCCATTATTTTTCTTTAAAGAGACAGTGTCTCACTTTATGTTCAGGCTGGACTCACACTCCTGGGTTCAAGGAATCCTCCAACCTCAGTCCCACAAGAAACACAGGTGTGTGCTGCTATGTCTGGCTCATCTTCATTTTTGAAAGATATTTTCACTCATTATCAGTCTTAGGTTGGCGGGTTTTATTTTTTATTTATTTATTTTTTGTGATTGTTTTTTTCTTTTTCAGTACAGTACCTTAAGGATGCTGTTCCATGTCTTCTGGCTTGTATAGTTTCTGACAAGAAGTCTGTTGTTATCCTTATCTTTGTACCCCTGTATTTTTTTTCACTCAGGTTGCCTTTAAGATTTTTGTCTTCATCAATAGTTTTCAGCAATAATTTATTTATTTAAGTTTAGATTCATGGGGTACATGTGCAGATCTGTTCAAGTGTATGTTGTGTGATGCTGAGGATTGGGCTTCTATGATTCCAACACCGAAATAATAAGCATAGTATCCATTAGGAAGTTTTTCAATCCTTTCTCCCTCCCTGGCTCCCTGCTTTGGAGTCCCCAGTGTCTATCATTCCCATCCTCATGTCTGTTGTACCCAGTGAGAAGTTCCTGCTTATAAGTGAGAATATGCAATATTTTGTTTTTGTTTCTGTGTTAATTTACTTAGGATAATCCATTCTACTGCAAATAATATTATTTTGCCTTTTTATGGCTGTGTAGTATGCTGTAGTGTATGTCTACCATATATTCTTTATCCAGTCTATCATTGATGGGCATCTAGGTTGATTCCCGTCATTGCTATCATAAATAGTGCTGCAATGAATACACAACGACAGGTATCTTTTTGATAGACTAGTTTATTTTCCTTTGGATATATACCCAGCAATAGGATTGCTGAGCCAAATGGTAGTTCTAATTTTAGTCCTTTGAGAAACAAGGACTAAACTGTTTTCCATAGAGATTTAAGTAACTTACACTCTCACCAATTGTGTATAAGCATTCCCTTTTCTCCACATCCATGCCAACATTTAGTGTTTTTCGACTTTTTAATAATAGCCATTCTGAATGGTGTGAGATGATATCCCATTGTGGTTTTAATTTGCACTTATTTGATGATTAATGATGTTCAGCACTTTGCATGTTTGTTGGCTGCTTGTATGTCTTCTTTTGAGAATTGTCTGTTCATGTCCTTTACCCAGTTTTTTTCTTTTTTTTTTAGATGGAGTCTTGCTCTGTCACCCAGGCTGGAGTACAGTGGCACATTCTTGGCTCACTGCAACCTCCATCACCTGTGTTCAAGCAATTCTCCTGCCTCAGCCTCCTGATTAGCTGGGACTATAGGTGTGCACCACCATGCCCAGCTAATTTTTATATTTTTTAGTAGGCGTGAGGTTTCACCATGTTGGCCAGGCTGGCCTCAAATTCCTGGCCTCAAGCGATCTACCCGCTTCAGCCTCCCAAAGTGCTGGGATTACAGGTATGAGCCACTGTGCTTGGCCCTTTGTCTCATTTGTAATGGAGTTTTTTTTTCTTTCTTTCTTGTTGGTTTGTTTAAGTTCCTTATTGATTCTGGATATTAGTCCTATGTCAAATACGTGCTTTGCAAATATTTTCTCCCATTCTGTAGGCTGTGTGTTTACTCTGTTGATAGCTTCTTTTGCTGTGTATATATTATTCTTTTATTTCAAGACAGGGTCTCACTTTGTTGTCCAGGCTGGAGTGCAGTGGTGAGATGATGGCTCACTGCAGCCTCGAGCTCCTAGGTGCAAGTGATCCTTTCACCTCAGCCCCCTGAGAAGTTGGAACTACAGGTGCATGCCACCATGCTTGGCTAATTTAAAATTTTTTTGTAGAAAGGGTCTCATTATGTTGCCTAGGCTGGTCTTGAACTCCTGGCCTCTAGTGATCCTCCTGCTTTGGCCTCCCAAAATGCTGGGATTAGAGGTGTGGGCCACCATGCCAGGCCTGCATATATTCTTTAGTTTAATTAGGTCCCAATTGTCAATTTTTGTTTTGTTGCATTTGCTTTTGGGGTCATGATCAAAAATTCTTTGCTCAGACTGATGTCCAGAAGAGTATTTTCTAGGTTTTCTTCTAAAATTTTTATACTTTAAGGTCTTACATTTAAGTCTTTAAACCACCTTGAGTTAATTTTTGTATATGGAGAAAGATAGGGGTTCAGTTTTGTTTTTCTGTTAATGGCTAGCCAGTTTCCCCAGTGCCATTTTGTGAATAGGGTGCCTTTTCTGCATTGTTTATTTTTGTCAAATCTGTTGAAGATCAGTTGGCTGTAGGTGTGTGGCTTTATTTCTGGATTTTCTATTGTGTTCCATTGATCTATGTGTCTATTGTTGTACTAGTGCCATGCTTTTTAGTTATTATAGCTTTGTCGTGTAATTCGAAGAGGGGCAATGTGATGCCTCCAGGTCTGTTCTTTTTGCTTAGAATTACTTTGGCTATTCAGACTCTTTTTTGTTTCCATATGAACTTTAGGAGTATTTTTTTCTACTTCTGTGAAAAATGACACTGGTATTTTGACAGGAATTGCATTGAATTTGTAGCCTGCTTTGTGGAATATGGACATTTTAATATTGATTTTTTCAATCCATTAGCATCAGATGTTTGTGTCATCTGTGATTTCTTTCATCAGTGTTTTGTAGTTCTCCTTGTAGAGATCTTTCATCTCCTTGGTTAGACATATTTCTATGTATTTTATTTCTTGTGTGTGACTATTGCAAATGGGATTGTATTCATGATTTGGCTGTTAACTTGAATATTATTGCTGTATAAAATGCTAATGACCTTTTTTACATTGATTTTGTATCTTGAAACTTTACTAAAGTTGTTTATCAAGTCTAGGAGCCTTTTAAAGAAGTCTTTAGGGTTTTCTAAGTATAGAATCATATCCTCAGTGGAGAGAGATAATTTGACTTCTTCTTTTCCAATTTGGATCTTTTCTTTTTCCTTTTGCCTGATTGCTTTGGCCAGGACTTCCAGTACTAGGTTGAACGGGAAATCCTTGTCTTGTTCCAGTTCTTAGGGCAAATGCTTCCAGCTTTCACCCACTAAGTATGATGTTGGCTGTGCATTTGAACTGGGTTTGAATAACAAGACCCATATGTCTTGTTATTTTGAGGTATGTTCCTTTCATGCCTAGTTTGTTATTATCATGAAGAGATATTGAATTTTATTGAATACTTTTTCTGCATCAGTTGAGATGATCATATGTTTTTGTTTTTAATTCTGCTTTTAATACACATCTATTGATTTGTATATGTTGAAACAACTTTGCATGACAAGAATAAAGCCCACTTGATTGTGGTGATTTAACGTTTTGGTGTGCTGCTGTATTTGCTTTGCTAGTATTTTGTTGAGGATATTTGAATCTGTGTTCAGCAGGGATTTTGGGCTGTAGTTTTCTCTTTTGTTGTGTCTTTGCCATATTTTGGTATTGACTAGGTTTGCAGAATGAGTTAGGGAGGAATTCCTTTTTTTAAGTTTTTTTGATATGGAGTCTCGCTGTCACCAGGCTGGAGTACAGAGGCGCAATCTCAGCTCATCACAACCTCTGCCTCCCAGGACGAGTGATTCTCCTGTCTCAGGCTCCTGAGTAGCTGGGACTATAGGCGCATGCCACTAGGCTCAGCTATTTTTTTTTTTTTTTGTATTTTTTTAGTAGAGACAGGGTTTCACCCTATTAGCCAGGATGGTCTCGATCTCCTGTACTTGTGATCCACCTGCCTCGGCCTCCTAAAGTGCTGGGATTACAGGTGTGAGCCGCTTCGCCCGGCCAGGAGTAACTCTTCTTCCTCGATTTTTTTGGAATAGTTTTAGTAGGACTAATACCAGCTGTTTTTTGTATATTTGGTAGAATTTGCCTATGAATCCATCTGGCCCAGGGCTTTTTTTGATTGGCTGGTTTTTTGTTACTGATTCAATTTTGGAACTTAGGATTAGTCTCTTCAGGATTTCAATTTCTTCCTTTTTCAATCTTGAGAGGTAGCGTGTTTCCAGGAATTTATCCATTTCCTCTAGATTTTTTAGTTTGTGGGCATAGAGGTATTCATAATAGTCTCTGAGGATGTTTTATATTTCTCTGGGATTGGTTGTGATGTCACCTTTGTTGTATTTGATTCAGCAATGCATTTATGATGTGCTTTGGAGTGGTTTTATCTTTATTTTGCTTGGGGTGTGTTTATATTTTCTTTTTCATAGATTTATATTTTTCATTAAATTTGGAAACATTTCAGCCATTGTTTCTACAGATAGTTTTTCTGTGCTTCTCTTCCCATCTGGGACCCACCTAAATGTATGTTAGAATGCTTGATACTGGCCTTGATGTCATGATGCTCTGTTAATTTTTTTCTAATTTTTTAAAATCAGTTTTTCATTTTGGATAGTTTTTATTGCTGTGTCTTCAAGTTAATGGATCTTTTTTGCAGTGTGTAATCTACAGTTAATCACATCCAGTGCATTTTTAATTTCAGATATTGTGTTTGTAATCTCCAGAGTTTTGTTTGAATCTTTTTTGTTTCTTCTATTTCACTCTGCATCATATTCTTGTTTTCCTTCATCTTCCTGAGTATATAGACCATATAGCAGCTCCTTCAATGTCCTTATCTCCTAATACTATTATGTCTGTAATTTCTAGGTCTGTTTGTATTGATTGAGTGCTTTTTGGCTATGGGTCATGTTTTCCTGCTTCTTTGTAAGCCTAGCAAATTTTGTTTGGCTGCTGAAGATTATAAATTTTACACCATTGGGTGCTATCTTTTGTTGTACTCCTGTAAATCATATAGAAATTTGAGAACACTTAAGTTACTTGGAAGTAGTTTGACTCTTTCAAGCTTGCTTTTAACTTTGTTAAGATACATACAGAGCAGCCTTTATTCTAAGTTATCTCCACTATTAAGGTGATCTCTTCCTGAGGATTCTGCTAAATGACTGTGTAACGAAAGGTTTTTTCTCTTTGGCTGCTGGGAACACAAGCTATTTCTAGCTCGGTGAGAACCCCAGGAATTGTTTGGCTTACTGTTTCCCGATAGTTTTTTCCCCAAGATGTGTATCAGTAGTTTCTTCGCATACATGTGCAGATCAGTTATCAGCCAGAAGTTCAGGAAAGCCTTCTTCCGATCTCTGATGCCTGCTCTTCCTCTGTATAGCTGACTCCCACCTTATAAAATTAACTGCTTTAGCCTCCCAGAACTCTGATCTCTGCCTCCTCAATGCATTGATCTCTCTGGGTTCTGTTTCGGTTTCACTTCCCTGTGCTGTGGTTTTGGAAAATGCCTCCAGACATTAAGATGGGGCAGTAATAAACCTTGCCTTTTAGTTTTTCTTTCATCAGGGATAGCAGTGCTACATTGCTAGTTATTCAGTGTCTGAAAAGGCATAATTTTATATACACCATCCAGTTTTAGCTGTTTAAAATGGAAGACAAATTTGGCCACTGATATTTCACCATAGTGGAAATATAAGTCCCATTAATACTGATATTGCTATAATACTTCAATATATTTAGAAGTAACATATTTACAAGTCATGTGGAAAAGAAAAAGCCTGCAATAATCAAAACACAAAACAGTTCTTTATACTATCCATGCCACTCTGACAAACTCAAATACACAAACATGTACACATATTGGCCCTTATGCATTTTATGGTATCAAAATAACTATTTGTGGGTCCCTCTCGGTAACTAAAAAGTAGAAGTTAAAAACTAAAAGGAAAGAATTAACAAAAATGAGAAAAGAAAAAAATTAAAGATAATGGTTTCTTAACTCTTCGAGTGGTCAACAATTTTTTAATATGACCAAATTGCAGTTTTTACTTCAGTAGTTCTAAACTTCAGGACACCATGTCATAGCATCAAATTTGATCCCCCTAACCCCCTTTTCTTGGTCACATAGTGTCTAAGTCCATCCTTGCTTCTATAACACAATGCCTTAGACTGAGTAGTTTACACATAATAGAAAGTTATTTCTTATAGTTCTGGAGACTGGGAAGTCCAAGACCAAGGGTGCAGCAGATTCTGCATCTGGAGATGGCTTGTACCTTCTTGTGTGTCCTCTCATAGTGGAAGGGGCAGAAGGGACAAACAGCTTCCTCAGATCTCTTTTATAAGGTCTCTAATCCCATTCATCACTTTATCAACTTTAGGAGGCCCTGTCTTTTAATACTATCATATCAGTGATAAGGTTTCAACATAGAATTTTAGGCACATTCAGACCATAGCAAATAACTAGATTATTTGTCAGCCTCCTTTGGCGTTAGGTGGGTTGATGCAACTAAATTTTTACCAATAGAAATAGGCAAAAGAGATGAGTGACACTACCAAGCCTGCCCCATAAAAACCTCCAATTCACAATCCACTGCACTTCCAGTTTTTACTGAAACTGTTTTGACACCCTTGAAAATCACATATTGAAGATGACAAAGCCATGATAAGGAAAAAACCGAAAGACCGCTTGTGCTAATGCTGCTCACTTATCAGAAATTCCTGTTTTGAATGTGAGGAAGAAATTAAAAGTAAAAAACCTTATGTTAAAACCACTGCTTTGGGGGAATTTGGTACCTTAGTGAATAGTATTAATATTTCAACACACTGGTCCTTCCTCCCAAACTCCTAGTACTTTTTCAATCACTGACACAAATGAGACATATTTAAAAACCAAAAAGATTTGTATCTTTTCTTTCATTTATGTTTCTTTATGAGACAGATGCTGTCAACATTTAATGTGATAAGGCAGCGCAGGGCAAAGTTGTAGGCATGGGAATGAGAGTTAATCAGACCCTGGTTTGAGTCCCTGACTGACCACATACTAACAGAGTGTCCAAAATATAGTTTTCTTATCTGTACAGATTATTAATTCTTATATTAGAAGTTTTTATAAGGCTTGTATAAGATACCACATAAAGTACTTTGCTTAGCTCCTGACCCAGTAGATTTGAATAACAGCAAGTACTATTACTCGATATCCTACATATATTGATGATATAATCCATTTAACAGTTTTAAAAGCATCCTATTGCACTTCCAATGCAATATCTCTGAAGAGTAATGGTAGTTTTAACATTTTTTATTAATAATTTCTTCCTGAAGATATACCAGAATATTTTCTACACAGATTACGTTAGTACATTTTAGATAACCTGTTAATAAAGTAAAAAATATATATATTTTTCATGCAAATTTGTCAATTTTAAAACAAAAAGGAAAACTCAGAGGAGGTATTCATAGTCCTGTGTTCTGCAATCTGACTTGTAGTTCAATGCAGAGGATTACTGAGGCCCCAACGACCCACATAATCTTGTCAGATAATAGATAACCAGAGTGAGGAAATGTTCTGTGTTTTCACCTTTAGGCTATAACTCTATCAATAGGTCTTATCTTACAAATTGTCAGAGTGGCTAGTTATTTAGGTTAAAGTCCTATGGAATGTTGGGAAACTTCAGATTATACTCAAACTATGCTAGTAATTTTTCCAAACTATTTCTTGAATTGAGCTTCGCATGACTCTGAGTCTAGACCTCCATTCCTGCATTGAAAAAGAATTTTTAAAATAGTCAAGCATATCTTTCTGTTCCTGTTAATCACGAAGTAAAATGCTAGTTTCATTTTCAATACCAGAACCATTCCTCTGTGACTGGAGAAGGTATCCAATCCTAGGCTAATGAGCTAGACATTAGAAGGATTATTTCAACCTCTTCCCCTTATAGACTCCACTCTGCACAGAACAACCTGAAAGAAAACTACAGCTGTATTCTTAGCACACGTACATGCACCTCTATGTTTTTACATGTTGCTATAAAGTTTTTATCTAGCTATTATTTGGGCCTTGCAAATGAAAAACAACTTAGTTACAAAAGTTATAAAGGTGAATATAAGTTTTAATTTTTAAAAAGACAAAGTTGAGAGTAATTAGAGCTAATGAGGTTCCAGTTTATAAATATTATTGTGTTAGAAGAATAACAGCTTTAGGAAAGCATAAACATATTAGAAATTATTAAAAAAAACAAATCGCCCCAGAAACAAAATTCTGATTTGGAAAATACATGCTCTGAAGCAAAGCATACATTTTGGATGTGGCTTTTGGGGTAGTGGTAGGGGACGGGTAGGGAAGTTGGGAGTGGGTGGAGAGAGGGAGAAAGAATAGGAATGAATTATAAAGGGACTGCATCTTGAAAATCTGTGACTGAAGAAAAGTAGGAGCATGCTAAGATTATATGGTTGATATTGAACATAATATCATTATGACTCTCATGTGAAGAGACTGAAATACTAAAGTAATCAACTAATGATTCTGGAATATGTGTAATTTGTATGCCTTTGTGGTACATAATAATTAGCAAGGCTGAATAAGAGTGTACTCTCATTTATGTAGATATTCCCCTCCCCCAAATAATTGTGGGAATTATTAGAAAAACTTAGCAGTTAAATAGAAGACATTTAGTTTTCACAGTTACAATTTTTTATTAGACTAGCTATCTATGTTTAACTATTAGTTATATGTGTTTATAATTTTATAAAGAAGCTCAGAAAGGTGAATATAAGTTTTAAAAACCACAAATCCATCGTGGGTCCAACCAACAGTACAGAATGTTACTGTTTAGTGGCATGGAAACAGAAAACTTTTTCTTTCTACTTTTTCAGGTATGACAATGACTAAACAATTCTATTGACTAACTCTAATTGTTTTAATTTCTACTTTATACTGCCAAGCAATGCTTTTGCTTTGAATTCCTGTTATTGGGGGAGGGGTTCTAAATGTTGCAAAATCTAAGAAAAGGCTTTAATTTGATTTAACTTTTAAAAAGACAAAGATGAGAGTAATTAGAGCTAATGAGGTTCTAGCTTATAAATATTATTGTGTTAGAGGAATAACAGCTTTAGGAAAACAGAAACGCATTACTTTATATTCCCAAGGAGTTCTATTTTGTATTTTTATTTTTTGAGACAATGTCTTGCTCTGTTGCCCAAGCTGGAATGCAGTGACTGGATCATAGCTCACTGTGACCTCAAACTCTCAGGTTCAAGTAATCCTCCAGCCTTGGGCTTCCAAAGTGCTGGGATTAGCAAGCATGAGCCATGGTGCCCAGACTAATTTTTTGATTCAGATTTATCTATTCTTCATGTCCAAACAGCAATCTTTAAGAGGCCATAAAGTAAAGGCAATAACTAGTCTTTTATCTAAATTAGACTTCAGAATGCTAACAATGAAAGAATAAGTTTTATGTCAAAACTTCTCATCAATGGCAGGAAACCAATATCTTGAAATAAGTATAAAAGGAGTTAAATCACAAGTTACTTAAATTACAATGCTGTTTCAAATATACTTGATCAATTAACTATATGAATGCACATCTCCCAAGTGTAAAATTTTTAATTTGAAACCATCATTCTCAGCAAACTGACAGAAGAGCAGAAGATCAAACACTGCATGTTCTCACTCATAGGCGGGTGTTGAACAATGGGAACACACGGACACAGGGAGGGGAGCACTACACACTGGGGTCAGTTGGGGGGAAATAGGGGCGGGATGGTGGGGGGTGGGGAGCTGGGGAGAGATAGCAAGGGGAGAGATGCCAGATATAGGTGATGGGGAGGAAGGCAGCAAATCACACTGCCATGTGTGTACCTATGCAACAATCTTGCATGTTCTTCACATGTACCTCAAAACCTAAAATGCAATAAAATAAATGGGTAAAAAAAAAAAAAAGAAAAATCAAAAGTTCATATGGCAATCAAATGTACAAATAAAAACTGCAAAAGTGTGTGGGAATACTTGAGACTTGTTTAAGAAAATAAAACTGAATGCAATACTTCCATTTGAGACTAAGAGCAAAATCAAGGTATAGGCAAACAGATTAAGTATTTTAGAGACAGAATATTATGAATAGTGAAAAAATAACCTTTTCCATTAAAATGGACTACTATTAAGAGCTAAAAATCCTCAATTATTTCCACACTTTAGTAGACTTAAGCTGATCACAATAGATCAGTATTAAAACTACACTTCTAAAATGTTAATTATGTGACTAAATTAACATATGAGTATCGGTTGCTGAGCTCCTAAGTGTTTAAGCTGATCACTTGAAAATTGAAGTTTAAGGTCATTTTTCATGTGAACATCTAAGACCTGTAACTTAGAACAGTGAGATATAGTATAAGGTACTATAAATAATGTCTCTAAGGGGATAATAATGAAATAGAGTTCAAGAATCAGAAAAAATAACCTCTATTCCCCATGGCATACATAGATGAGGTATCGTATTAGGGTTCTCCAAAGAAACAGAACCAATAGAATATATATGTATATAGAAAGAGACTTATTATAAGGAGTTGCTCCACAAAATTATGGAGGCTGACAAGTCCCAAGATCTGCAGAATGAGATGGAAACCTGGAGACCCAGGAGAGTTGATGTTGTAGTTGTTCAAGTCCAAAAGCCTGAGGACCAAAAAAGCTGATGGTATCATCCAATCTGAAGACTGAGGGGCTGGAGAAGCAGAAAGAACTGATGTTTCAGTTTGAAGATCAGCAGGCAGAAAACTTTCCTACTAAGGGCAGGGTCGGTCTTTTCTTATATTCAACTGATTGGATGAGGCCCACTCACATTAGGGAGGTAATTTGCCTTATACAATCTACTGATTTAAACTAATCTCCCCAAAAACATCCTGACAAACACACCCAGAGTAATGTCTAATCAAATATCTGGGTACCCTGTGGCCCTGTCAAGTTGACACATAAAATCAGCCATAGCAAGTATGATGACTGGTGAAATGGATAACACTTTCTCCACTCAGATGTCCTCTGCATTGAAGCAGTAGCACAGTGGGGCTGGGGGTGGGGAGGAAGTTACAACATGGCCTAAGTTGTCAAACTGCCTGTGTTTGAATCCTGTCTCCTTAACTTATTCCTGGTGATCTTGTCAAGTTTTTGCCATGTGCTTTTGACTCTTGATTAGTAAATTATGGATAATAATGGGTCCTACCTCATATTGTTATCAATGTTGTGAAGAGTAAATGAGGCATTACATATGAAGCACCTAGAAGAATAACTAGCACATAGTATGGATTCCCTAATAATGGATTATAGTACATAAAATTCGTTGAAATAACATTCTTTTCAAAAAACATTGCTTCACATATTCTCCTGTTTTTAAAAGTCATTGCTTCAAAATAACAACAACCATATATGACAAATCCGTAGCCAATATCCTACTGGATGGGGAAAAGTTGAAAGCACTCCTTCTAAGAACCAAAATAAGATGAGAATGTTGACTCTCACCACTCCTATTCAACACAGTACTGAAAGTCCTAGCCAGAGCAACAGGCAAGAGAGAGAAATAAATAATATCCAAATTAGAAAGGAGGAGGTCAAATTATATGTTTGCTGATGACATGACTGTATACCTAGAAAACCCTAAAGACTTCTCCAAAAGACTCCTAGACTTTATATATGACACCAACTAATTTTCAGGATACAAAAACAATGTCTAAAAATCAGCAGCATTTGTATACACTAATAACTTTCAACCTGAGAATGAAATGAATAACTCAATCCCATTTACACTGAACACACACACACACACAGACACACACACACACACACACACACACACACACAATAAAATACTTAGGAATACATTTAACCAAGGAGGTGAAAGATCTCTACAAGAAGAACTACAAAATGCTGATAAAAGAAATCATAGATGTCACAAACAAATAGAAACACATCCCATGCTCGCGGATTGGAAGAATCAATATTGTTAAAATGACCATAATGCTCAAAGCAATGTGAAGAGTCAATGAAATCCCTAACAAAATACCAATGTCACTGTTCACGGAATTAGAAAAAGCAATCCTAAAGCTTATGAAGAACCAAAGAAGGGCCTGAATAGCCAAAGCAATTCTGGGCAAAAAGAACAAAACTGGAAGCATCACAGTGCCCCTCTTCAAACTATACTACAAGACTATAATTACTACAACAGCATGGTATTGGTATAAAAATAGACCTATAGATCAATGAAACAAAATAGAGAACAACAGAAATAAAGCCACTTACCTACAACCAACTGATCTTTGACAAAGTCATCAAAAATAAACAATGGGGACATGACACCCTATTCAATAAATGCTGTTAGGAAAATTGGCTAGCCATATGCAGAAGAATAAAATTGGATACTTATCTCTCAACATATGCAAAAATTAACTCAAGATGGATTAAAAAGTTAAATGTAAGACCCAAAAGTATATAAATCCTAGAAGAAAACCTAGAAAAATCTCTTGTGGACATTGGTCTAGGGAAAGAATCTATGATGAAAATCCCCAAAATCTATGATGAAACAAAAACAAGAATAGATGAATGGGACTTAAACCAAAAGCTTTTGCATAGCAAAAGAAATAATCGGGAGGGATGCAAGATGGTCGATTAGGAGCAGCTCAGGATTGCAGCTCCCCGTGAAAGTGTGGAGGGTGAGTGGATGCCACATTTCCAGATGGATTTTTATTTCCCACAGACCAGGAGATTCGCAGGCGGAGGAGTCCCATGGGTCACCAGCACAGCTGGTTTGGCCGGCATGGCTGTTTTCACCAGCATGGCTGTTTTGGCAGACGCAGCGGTTCTCCATACAAAATACATGGGTCTGGGTGCTGTTTTAGCTGGCAACTGGAGTTCCTGGAAGTCAGAGTCACCCATTCATCTGATTAAAAAGGGGACTGAAACAGGGAGCCAAGCCAGGAGATTCCCGGGCAAAAAAGCACCACGAATCTCAGTACCGCTGTTTCAGCCAGCACAGTGGGTTGCCGCATGGGAAATCACATAGATCCTGATGCCTTTTCAACAAGCAACTGGAACACCTAGGTGACAGTCCACCATTCAACTGAAAAAAAAAAAAAAAGTCTCTGAGGCATGGAGCCAGGTGATCAGGCTCAGTTGGTCCAACCCCCACAAAAAGCAGCAATCAGAAACACTCTGGATTGAGAGTTTCACAGCAAGCACAGCTGAACCCGGGACAGTTCAGCTTTGTGGGGAAGGGGCATTTGCCATTACCGAGGCAGTCTACCACTACAGAGGTAGTTTGCCATTGCTGAGGCAGCCCACCATTGCCGAGGCAGCCCACCATTACAGAGAGAGTCCGCCATTATAGAGGTGGACTGCCATTGCTGAGACAGTTCTAACTATACTCATATAAACAGGACTGCAGGAAAGTTCACACAGGAGCTGGGCGGAGCCCACAGCAGCTCAGCAAAGCCTCTGCAGGCAGACAGTGACTAGGCTGCCTCCTCATTGGGCAGGGAAGCCCTGAGAAAAGGCAGCAGCACAACAGAAACTAATAAATAAAGCCCTAACTCCCTGAAGCAGAGCACCTGGGGGGAAAAAAGGGGGGGGTATGAGTTCTGCTGCAGCAGACTTAAACGTACCCGGCCAGCAGCTCTGAATGAACAATGGAGCTCACAGATCAGCACTTGATCTCCAATAAAGGACAGACTGTCTCCTCAAGCAGCTCCCTGAACCACGTATATTCAGAGTCACCTCATAAAGGAGAGGTCAGACTAACATCTGGTGGGTATCCTTCTGGGACAAAGATAGCAGAAGAAGAAATGGGCAGCAACACTTACTGTTCTGCAGCTGCTGCAGATGATCCCCAGGCAAGCAGGGCCTGGAGTGGACTTCAGCAGACCTACAGCAGAGGGGCCAGACTGTTAGAAGGAAAACTAAGAAACAGAAAGAAATAACTTCATCATCAACAAACTGGACGTCCACTCAGAGACCCAATCTGAAAGTCAACAACTACAAAGATGACAGGTGGATAAATCCAAAAAGATGAGAAGAAACCAGTACAAAAAGGATGAACACACCCAAAACCAGAATGCCTCCCCTCCTATAAGGGATCACAACTCTTCACCAGAAAGGGAACAAGGCTGAATGGAGAATGAGTGTTATGGAATTGACAGAATCAGGCTTTAGAAGGTGGGTAATAAGAAACTTCTGTGAGCTAAAAGAACATGTTCTGACCCAATGCAAAGAAAGTAAGAACGTTCAAAAAAGATTTGACGAAATGCTAAGGAGAATAAACAACTTAGAGAGGAATATAAGTGAATTGATGGAGCTGAAAAACACAACACGAGAACTTCGCAAAGCATACACAAGTTTCAACAGCCGAATTGACCAAGCAGAAGAAAGGATATCAGAGGTCGAAGATCAATGTAATGAAATAAAACAAGAAGGCAAGATTAGAGAAAAAAGCATAAAAAGGAATGAACAAAGTCTACACGAAATATGGGACTATGTGAAAAGACCTAATCTACGTTTGATAGGCGTACCTGAATGTGACGAAGAGAATGAATCCAAGCTGGAAAATACTCTTCAGGATATTATCCAGGAAAACTTCCCCAACCTAGCAAGGCAGACCAATATTCAAGTCCAGGAAATACAGAGAACACCACAATGATATTCCTCAAGAAGAGCAGCCCCAAGGCACATAATCGTCAGATTCACCAGGGTTGAAATGAAGGAGAAAATGCTAAGGGCAGCCAAAGAGAAAGGTTTGGCTTTCAGATCTCTCAGCAGAAACCCTACAAGCCAGAAGAGAGTGGGGGCCAATATTCAACATCCTTAAAGAAAATAACTTTCAACGTGGAATTTAATATCCAGCCAAACTAAGCTTCATAAGTGAAGGAAAAATAAAATCCATTGCAAACAAGCAAGTACTAGAGATTTCATCACCACCAGGCCTGCTTTACAAGAGCTCCTGAAAGAGGCACTAAACATAGAAAGGAGCAACCAGTACCAGCCATGCCAAAAACATAGCAAATGGTAAAAAGCATCAACACAATGAAGAAACTGCATCAACTAATGGGCAAAACAGCCAGCTAACTTCAAAATGGCAGGATCAAATTCACACATAACAATATTAACCCTAAATGTAAGTGGGCTAATTGCCCCAATCAAAAGACACAGATTGGCAAATTGGATAAAAGTCAAAACCCATCGGTGGGCTGTATCCAGGAAACCCATCTCACATGCAAGGATACACAAAGGCTCAAAATAAAGGGATGGAGGAAGATTTACCAAGCAAATGGAGAGCAAAAAAAAAGCAGGAGTTGCAATTCTCATCTCTGATAAAATAGACTTTAAAGCAACAAAGATCAAATGAGACAAAGAAGGACATGACATAATGGTAAAAGGATCAATGCAACAAGAAGAGCTAACGATCCTAAATATATACACACCCAATACAGGAGCACCCAGATACATAAGATAAGTTCTTAATGACTTACTAAGAGACTTAGATTCCCATGCAATAATAGTGGGAAACTTCAACACCCCATTGTCAATATTAGACAGATCAATGAGACAGAAAATTAATAAGGATATCCAGGACTTGAACTCAGACCTGGACCAAGCAAACCTAATAGCCATTTACAGAACTCTCCACCCCAAATCCATAGAATATACATTCTTCTCAACACAACATCACACCTACTCTAAAACTGACCATATAATTGGAAGTAAATCACTCCTCAGCAAATGCAAAAGAAGGGAAATCATAACAAACAGTTTCTCAGACCACAGTGCAATCAAGTTAGAACTCAGAATTCGGAAACTAACTCAGAACCGCACACCTTCATGGAAACTGAACAACTTGCTCTTGAATGTTGACTGGATAAACAATGAAATAAAGGCAGAAATAAAGATGTTCTTTGAAACCAATGAGAACGAAGACACAACATACCAGAATCTCTGGGACACATTTAAAGCAGTCTCTAGAGGAAATTATATAGGAATAAATGCCCACATGAGAAGCAAGTAGAGATCTAAAATCGACACCCCATCATCAAAACTGAAAAAGCTAGAGGAGCAAGATCAAGAAAACTCAAAACCTAGCAGAAGACAAGAAATAACTAAGATCAGAACAGAACTGAAGGAGATAGAGACACAAAAACCCCTTCAAAAAATCAATAAATCAAGAGCTGATTTTTCGAAAATATCAACAAAATAGACCACTAGCCAGATTAATACAAAAGAAAAGAGAGAATAATCAAATAGATGCAATAAAAAATGATCAAGGGGATATGACCACAGATTCCACAGAAATTCAAACCATTATCAGGGATTATTACAAACTCTATGCACATAAACTAGTAAACCTGGAAGAAATGGATAAATTCCTGGACACTTGCATCCTCCCAAGCCTAAACCAGGAAGAAGTCAAAACCCTGAATAGACCAATAACAAGGTCTGAAGTTGAGGCAGCAATTAAGAGCCTACCACCCCAAAAAAGATCAGGTTCAGATGGGTTCACAGCCGAATTCTACCAGACATACAAAGAGGAGCTGGTACCATTCTTTCTGAAACTATTCCAAACAATCCAAAAAGAGGGAATCCTTCCCAAATCATTTTATGAGACCAACATCATCCTGATACCAAACCTGGCAGAGACTCAGGAAGAAAAGAAAACTTCAGGCCAATATCCATGATAAACATAGATGCAAAAATCTTCAATAAAATACTGACAAGCCGATTGCAACAACATATCAAAAAGCTTATCCAACATGATCAAGTAGGCTTCATCCCGGGGATGCAAGGCTGGTTCAACATACGCAAGTCTATAAACGTAATTCACCACATAAACAGAACCAAAGACAAAAACCACATGATTATCTCAATTGATGCAGAGAAGGCCTTTGACAAAATTCAACAGCACTTTATGCTAAAAACCCTCAATAAACTAGGTATTGATGGAACGTATCTCAAAATAATAAAAGCTATTTATGACAAACCAACAGCCAATATCATACTGAATGGGCAAAAACTGGAAGCATTCCCTTTGAAATCTGGAACCAGACAAGGATGCCCTCTCTCACCACTCCTATTCAATATAGTATTGGAAGCTCTAGCCAGAGCAATCAGGCAAGAAAAAGAAATAAAGGGTATTCAAATAGGAAAGGAGTAAGTCAAATTGTCTCTATTTGCAGATGACATGATTGTATATTTATAAGACCCCATCATCTCAGCCCAAAATCTCCTGAAACTGATAAGCAACTTCAGGAAAGTCTCAGGATACAAGATCAATGTGCAGAAATCACAAGCATTCCTATACACCAATAACAGACTTAAAGAGAGCCAAATCAAGAATGAACTGCCATTTACAATTGCTGCAAAGAGAATAAAATACCTAGGAATACAACTAACAAATGACATAAAGGACCTCTTCAAGGAGAACTACAAGCCACTGCTCAACAAAATAAGAGAGGACACAAACAGATGGAGAAACATTCCATGTTCATGGTTAGGAAGAATCAATATCATGAAAATGGCCATACTACCCAAAGTAATTTACAGATTCAACGTTATCCCCATCAAGCTACCAATGATCATCACAGAACCGGAAAAAACCACCTTAAACTTCATATGGAACCAAAAGAGAGCCCACATAGCCAAGTCAATTCTAAGCAAAAAGAACAAAGCGGGAGGCGTCACACTACCGGACTTCAAACTATACTACAAGGCTACAGTAATCAAAACAGCATGGTATTGGTACCAAAACAGAGATATAGACCAATGGAACAGAACAGAGGCCTCTGAGGCAAGACAACACATCTACAACCATCCTATTTTTGACAAACCTCACAACAACAAGCAATGGGGAAAGGATTCCCTGTTTAATAAACGGTGTTGGGGAAGCTGGCTAGCCATGTGCAGAAAGCAGAAACTGGACCCCTTCCTGACACCTTACACTAAAATTAACTCCAGATGGATTAAAGACTTAAACATAAGACCTAACACCATAAAAACCCTAGAAGAAAATCTAGGCAAAACCATTCAGGACATAGGTGTAGGCAAGGACTTCATGACCAAAACACCAAAAGCATTCACAACAAAAGCCAAAATAGACAAATGGGACCTAATCAAACTCCACAGCTCCTGCACAGCAAAAGAAACAGTCATTAGAGTGAATCGGTAACCAACAGAATGGGAAAAAATTTTTGCAGCCTATCCATCTGACTAAGGGTTGATATCCAGAATCTACAAAGAACTAAAACAGATTTACAAGAAAAAAACAAGCAAGTCCATTCAAAAGTGGGCAAAGGATATGAACAGACACTTTTCAAAAGAAGACATACATGAGGCCAACAAACATGAAAAAATGCTAATCATCTCTGGTCATTAGAGTAATGCAAATCAAAACAACATTGAGATGCCATCTCACACCAGTTAGAATGGTGATCATTAAAAAATCTGGAGACAACAGATGCTGGAGAGGATGTGGAGAAACAGGAACACTTTTACACTGTTGGTGGGAGTATAAATTAGTTCAACCATTGTGGGAGACAGTGTGGCGATTCCTCAAGGACCTAGAAATAGAAATTCCATTTGACCCAGCAATCCCATTACTGGGTATATATCCAAAGGATTATAAATCGTTCTACTATAAGGACATGTGCACACGAATGTTCATTGCAGCACTGTTTACAATAGCAAAGACCTGGATCCAACCCAAATGCCCATCAATGATAGGCTGTACAGGGAAAATGTGGCACATATACACCATGGAATATTATGCAGCTATCAAAAATGATGAGTTCCTGTCCTCTGTAGGGACATGGATGACTCTGGAAACCATCATTCTTAGCAAACCGACACAAGAACAGAAAATCAAACACCGCATGTTCTCACTTACAGGTGGGTGTTGAACAATGAGAACACATGGACACAGGGAGGGAAGCATCACACACTGGGGTCAGTTGGGGGGAAATAGGGGAAGGACAGTGGGGTGTGGGGAGTTGGGGAGAGAGAGCATGGGGAGAAATGCCAGATATAGGTGATGGGGAGGAAGGCAGCAAATCACACTGCCATGTGTGTACCTATGCAACAATCTTGCATGTTCTTCACATGTACCCCAAAATCGAAAATGCAATTAAAAAATTTAAAAAAAAACAAATAATCAACAGAGTAAATGGACAACCTACAGAATGGGAAAATATATTTGCAAATTATGCTTCTAACAATAGACTAATACCCAAAAATCTACAAGGAACTCAAACCACTCAACAACAAAAAAACAACCCCATTAAAAATGGGCAAAGGACAGGAGCAGACATTTCTCAAAAGAAGACTACAGTGACCACCAACCACATGAAAAAATGCTGAACATCACTAATTATCAGATAAATATAAATTAAAACCACAAATGAGGTACCATTTCACATTCATCAGCATGGCTATCATTAAAAATTCAAAAAATAATAGATGTTGGTGTAGATGTAGACAAATGGTAATGTTTATACATTGTTGGTGGGAATGTAAGTTAGTTAAGTCTCTATGGAAAACAATTTGGAGATTTCTCAAAGGACTAAAAATAGAGCTACTGTTCAACACAGCAGTCCCACTGCTGGGTATCTATTCAAAGGAAAAGAAATTATTAGTCCCAGCCTTCCCTTCTCCTGTCCATGTAAGAAAAGCTTTGTATTTGCAAAACTGAATTTTGGTGTTTTCTTATATCAAGACAGGAAAATGTGCAAAAGACGGGACAGAAAGAAATGAAGTGGGGGGAAAAATTTTTTTTAGTTGACTAACCAGGGTGAGTGAGTGGTGGGGAAACAAAGGTCTAGAGGATCTGCAAAGTGTAGCGGTACTAATGGGGGTAGGCTGGCCTGTTCTTCACACTTCATCTCATCTCTTCCTGCTTTAGGCCCCCCTCCTGTTTCATCCCACTGCCTTTGATTTTGCTGAAGCATGAGTTGAAGCTTTGGTGCCTTGCTGTACTTACATTTTTCCCCTCATTTCTTTGCACAGATTTACAGGTAGATTCCCTCCTGGCTCAGCACAGTCACTGATCTCTGTTATTGAGTGAACCATCTCTGGTATGTCTTCAGAAATGGCCTTCCTCATGTGACCCAATAATGCCAGCAGCCTGAGTTGGGAGCGGAGCACCCAGACCTCACCTCCCAAGCCCTAGTCTCAGGTGTGCTGGGTGTCAGAGTAAAATATCTGGCGTCAGGTGTGCTGGGTGTTAAAGCTTAGTGGATGTTAATTACTTGGTAAGTTTGTACAATATTGATGCCTTATCCGTATTGTTCCCTGTGACTTAGAGTTACAATTATTTTCTTACTATAAGACAAATAGCATTTAGTATGATTAAAGGTGAGAGAAGCTGAAGGGCAAAATATTACTTAGTCAAATGGTGAATTGCAAAGGCTTATAACAGGAATGACTCCAAATGGAAATTGGTGTGTCAGAAAGATACCTATAAGGAGGACAAGCAAAGTTTGGTAACCACAGAGCTAAAGGAGGCAAATAGGACTGTGAGGTTTTAAGAAAAACCTCACAAAACTCACCATAAGATTTTACAATGGGTAATGGCAGGACAGTGGCATAACTCTCGAACGTGATGGCAGAGGGTGGTAGATTTGGTGGAGACTTAAACTAATGCAACAGTTTGCGTTTGCCACGGTCAGTTTGACCCGATGACGGTGATATATTGCAAAATTGGGTCTATGTTGGAGGTAGAAAAGAAGATAAGCAGATTTATTTGACTATCTTTCTAAATGTTCTCTGAAACCACGGAATGGTAATGTTCCCTCAGTAGAGGAAAGTGAAAACACTATAATTGTTTCAATGCTATGCCTCTGAAGAGATGGCCAAACAATTCTGATTTATTGAGAGCTACATAAAATCTTTTTTAAAAAGATACCATGCTTTCTGAAATTCCTACAAAGGCAAGAAAGGAAAATAAATCCTAACTAGCTGACCTTTTGCAGGAACTATCATTAAAAGAGGTTTCTGGACTTAGTTAAGGGCGGTTTGTTTATGAGGGAAATGACCATGGATTATCACCTACTGTATGAGTGAATGCCTATTTTTTATTCACATTTCAGAAATAAACTGTTGCTCATACCTTATAATGTCTTCCATGAGGTTTAGCAATCTAGTTTAGGGAGAGGATCAATTTCACAAGCTAAGAAAAATCCAATGTTGTGCCAAATCAGGACAGAACCTTCTGAAGTGTTGATATTGATTCTACAAATTGGAGGACTAACTTGCATGCTAAATAAGGTAGAATCTTTCAGAGCTTTAATCTTGCACTCAGATTCTAGTGTTTCGTGATAGTAACACATTTGTAAGGGAGAGTCAAGTGGCTGGGTTTAGCTTTGACTTATTCCTTTGCATGATCTGTGAAGTTCACAAAGGGATATCTATTTTAAAAGATTTTCAAAATGACATTTATTACACGTCCCTGTGTGCAAGGCTTTCTGTTGGGTGTTTTTGCTAAAGGGGTAAAGGTTTTAAAAATACCATTCTTTTACAGCATAAACAGGAAAGATTTTGAGTAGGTGGATTAGTCAGCAGACAGAACAGGGACAAGAATTTAAGATGGAGACTTATTATGGAAGTATGAAGTGAGAGAAATGACATTTCTTGGCTCTGTTCCCAGTATTGTTTGCTGGACGCAGTTTGCGTGTGAAACAGGCAGCAGCATCCACACACAATTGTACCATCTTCTAATCAACTGGTAGTGCTTTTAAGTTTATGTGTGTTAGTGTTTCAAAAATCAAAATTCCAAAGGGCTTTATTAACCTATGATATACTTGCCAAAGGTAAACATAAAAAAAGTAAGCAAACCCAAAGAGCCTCACTAGTTTCCCTCCTGTTATCTATATGAGATGAATATGCTTTTCCAAATGCCAAGCAGTAACTTTTTCTTACTTTGTTTTGAAGACTAACATGGCTTACTCTCAATTATCAAATCTGTCCTGAAATAATTATCAGTGAGTCATGAAATGACCTTCGTAATCTGAGTCTATGTCACTCGATCTGTGTTTCCAAACTGCAAGGTTAATTTTCCATGTCCCTGAACCTCAATCTTGTTAAGTTAGGCTACAGAAGAAATGGGGAAAACAAATTAAATCTATCTGTGATCATTCTACATACCTCTACATAACCCTAAAAATGTTTACAAGACTCAGAGGTTTCAAGGATGGTATGAAAATCATTGCAAACTTGTTTACATTAAAATTCCCAGTACAAATTTGGAATTGCAATAACTGAGGAAAACAGGAAAGGCGCACTTTTGTAGACACTTAACCTCTTTTTTAGCCTTCAATGGCAGAGTATCAGAAGTTATAACACAGATGATTTGTTGAGAATTTTAAGAAGAATGTTTTTAACATTAAAATTTAATGTATTATCTCTCTACCATTGCTAGATAATATTACCCTTACTGCAGTAACTGGCAAGAAACAATGAGAGGAGAGCTGTGAAGAAAATTGGAATACAAGAAAGAACTTACAAGTTTACAATATTAAAAATGATATTAGGCAAGGCATGGTGGTTCATTACTGCAATTCAAGCACTTTGGGAGGCTGAGGTGGGCAGATCACTTGAGGTCAGGAGTTCGAGACCAGTCTGGCTAACATGGTGAAACCCCGTCTCTACTACAAATACAAAAATTAGCTGGATGTGGTGATGAATGCCTGTAATCCCAGCTACTCGAGAGGCTGAGGCAGGAGAATTGCTTGAACCATGGAGGCGGAGGTTGCAGTGAGCCAAGATCAGGCCATTGCATTCCAGCCTGGGTGACAAGGGGAGACTCCGTCTCAGAAAAAAAAGAAAAAGGAAAAAGAAAAAAAAAAAGAAAAGAAAAATGTCAGTGAGGACAAAAATGTCCACTTTAAGACAAGGGAAACATTTTCTGTGTCTAAAGGAAATAAAAATGAAATAGCTTCCCCAAATCAAAAAGCCTAGACAAATGATTCACGTAAGCCCTGATCCCGCTTCTGAATTCCAACTCAGTCATAACTTAGAGAGTTACAGTAACTCTTCTAAGTTCATCAGAGTAGAGAGTTGAAACATGTAAGATGATTTAAAAAGCTTTTCAATTTTTAAATTTATAACCAGCTAAGTAACTGTCCATTTAATTGGTTATTCAAGAAAACACTTATTCTTTAATAAGTTATAAGTCACCATGTATCAGACCATCATTCTGAAATATTGCTGACCAGCATCTGTTTCTTTTCCTTTCTTGTTTTTCATTTCTTTCTTTCTTTTTTTTAAAATTTACACTCCATGTTAGTCTTCTCTGCATCGTTCAAATTTTAGTGTATGTGCTGCCCAAGCTCTCCTTCTCAAACAAATGTGGGAGAAGGCAAGCAGGGAGGGGCTGCACAACCCTTGTCCTCAGTCGCACAGTTGCACGGAATTATGAAGAGCTGAGTGCACTTCTCCGGCTGCCATGGGCTGCCATGACCAAGTCCTGTATTCCTTATATGGATGCCAGTCGTGTCCTCCTCAAAGCTCTGTGCTCCGTGGTATTGTGCCAGCTCAGCATTGGCTGTTCTCTAGGGAAAAAATTGTGAAACTTCACAAACCTGAGTTAGGATTAGAGACTACAGCTGCCAAGTCATAGTTCATGGTTGAGTGCCGACAGTAAATACCCAGGGAAGTGTATATCAGGATGAAGGACATCTTACTGATTCGAATTTCCAGTGTTGGAAAGGTGAAGTTTTCCTTCCCAACCCCTCACACCCGTTAAAATTTCCCCCCAGCCCTTGAAAAGACATTGACTGTAAAGCAATGATGATTTGAAATTCAGATGGGAAAGTTTCTGGAATAAGGTTAAAAAATCCACCTTCAGGAACAAAAAAGAGATAAAGCATTTAAATCAATGATGAATGAAAGTATAATTTTGGATGAAGAAAATCATAGGATATGAAAATAGGGAAAGAAACTGAAATATTAGAAAAATACAGAATATACCAAAGAGAAAATAATCTACACGTTTAAATATTACTATAATTCACCTTCTCCTTATTTTTGCCCTTTTAAGTATTAACTAAATATGAAATATTTCTATTGATGGTCAATTTAATATTTTTACTGGCAACTTAAATTCTTGGCTAAACTTCCCAGAGCTATTTATGGACATTTTCTCTTGCCTGCTTATAAAAACACATCACTGGAGTATTTTTAACAGCAAAGTCTGCATGAGGCAGTCTACTTTCTTGACCTGTCAGATACTCATGGCTGTTTCTAAGTAGCCTCATTTGTAAGGCCTTGTGGATTTTTGTCCAATTGGTATCGTTTTTATTTTTGAGTAATGTAGTGGTATATTCATGAAGAATACCTATGGCTAGAACTCCACTTTACAAAATTCCATGCCACTACAGGTATTTTTGTTCCTTTGAAATAACTGTCATATGTCAGTGATCCTGAGGGAAGACTTGCTGTCTCTTTGATAAAATTGCAGTTGTAGACATCTTTTTCTTCAAGCTTTCGCATGGTTTACATGTGAGGAGTGGAGGGTCACAACAAAAAGAAGTGTAACCTTATTTTTTCAAACAAAATGAGCTATGGGGGGTGTTTTTGAAAGGTCATAAAATATTATTCTCTACCTTGAAACAGGAATGCATTCACATCATATACATCAGAAAGGGCAAATTGAGTGTCATGGCAAGCACCACTTGATTTTCACTGATCAATTGCTAGCAGCTGCCTAAAGTATCATACTGAGAAGAGTTCAGAGGTTTAGTCCTGGTTCAGGTAGAAAAAAATGCCATCCTTTCAAAATTTTCAAGAATTAAAAAATTAATGAACTTAAAGGAGTTACGGTCATGCTCAGCAGGAAGAAATATTCTAGTCAGCACAGAGATACGTGTCACCCACTAAAGAGTATTATTATTTTGGGTAAATAGACTAATTTTTAAAAGTTAAAGGTCTTTAAGATATTTAGAAAGGCTGTTATGTTAGTCACTGACAACTTAGTAGTAATTAATTAAAGAATCTAACTCCTCACGGAAATCAGTTGAGCTGTGGGAATGGCATGGAGTTTGATTATGGGAGAAGAGAAGGAGTGGCAGGTTGTGGGCAGGAGACAGCAGAAGGCTTCCTAAAATGTAAAATTCTTTTGAGAGAATTTAGCAAAGATTGCCAGTGTCTTATCTAGGTCACTGATGAAAATGTCAGACAGAACCAGGCCTTGATTTGACACCTGCTAAACATTATTTATGTCCTAAAGCTGACATCAAACTATCTGTAACCATTCTATTTATAAGTTTCCAGAGCACCCTCTGCCTTTCCAGATCTAAAGTGTAGCAGCACTCTCAGCACTTAGCTGATAAATTTGCCTGAAAATATAGTGCTTATGAATTAGCATAGGAATCTTCTTTCTATGACTCTGTCTACTTTCATCTATAATTTGGGGATTGGTGGAAATTGTATAAGACAGAGCTTGAAGAGACTTGTAGTGCAGCTGTAGCTTACCCTAGTTAATTGTGTAATTTTGTACAAATCACTTAATCTCTTCAGACCCCAGAAAATGAAGGTTAGCCTAGATCAGCACTTCCCAACTCTGGTCTCCAAATTCCACAGAGTTCTATTTACTGCTGAGGGCCCATAGATGCATCTGTAAACCAGGCTTGCCACTGTGAAAGTCTGTGGAGTTAGCATGTTCAAAAGAGGACCTCATACCTAAAAAGATGGGAAGCACTGGTGTAGGTTCCAGGCAAGCTTCTATCTCTCTCTGTCACCCTTTGACTCATATACCCCTCTTCTGTATTTGACAAGAATATGTATAGTTAACAAGGATAAGAACAATCACTTCTATTTTATAGAAAAATAGCAATGCATAGAAAAGTATAATTAATTTTCCCTATCTTATATGATGGCTTCTTAATTGACCTAGGAATTGAATGCTGTCTTTTGAGTAAGTTTATTTTCTTCAGTTTAGTACTGTGTAAGATCCTATTATATTTAATATCTTACCTTGATAACAATTAAACTAGCATGAATGTGTGATTATGTGTTTTATTTAATTAAAATTTTGTCCTTTGGCTGACCACTTCCAATGAGAAACAGGAGCAGAATGCATGTACAGTAAGTGACTTTTGTACAAGATAGAATTTGACTTTTCCCAGAATTAAGTGGTGGAGTTTCACTCTCAGCTAACATGAGCTATGGAATTTTGGCTCTCTTCAGAGCTACATGACTCCAGATACTCTTTCAGTATGCCAGGAGATATTTCATCTGTGATGTCAAAACTCGCAGGAAATTCAAGTTAAGAATGCACGTTACATACACATTAGGACACCAAAGAAATTTTCTCAGGTCATACTGACACACTGTATGTGGAATTGATGTCTTTGAGAGATCAAACTTTCATGGGTATTTTAAAAACATGAACCCTGGTAAATCTTCACAAGAAGATCATATGTAAGCAGCTACACACAAATTTAGGTTAGGTTTGTTAACTGATGAATGCCAGAAATTGTGATCTTTCTTAATTTTATCCAAAACGATACACATTTTTCATTTCTGAGGTTAGTGAGGTATTTAAAAAAAAGTCAAATGAGAAAATAGGATGGTTCCATATAAAAACTGGAGGTCTGGTGGGAAAATACACAAATCCAACCATTCCCTCTTAGCACATCCCAGACCTTGTTCTGTACATAAGGGGTAGACCATGTGTTTACATCAGGGGTTCATGAAACTGCTTAGGCAGTGAACCTTAACTGTTAACTGGCTAAATATTATATTTTGTATATTTGTAGTTCTATCTTTTAAATGTATGCTGTTGTGGCTAACACAATACTAATTCATTAAAAGGTGTTACTGAAATTATAGTATCTTTTTTACGTACCATCTTTTTGATGTTATAGATATTTTAATCTCCAACTTTAAGAGCCCAAGAATTATCACATAGATGTCTGTGAAATTTTGCTTGTAAAGGGTCCTTACTTTGAAAGGCTGGGAACTGCTGTCTTAATGGATTTGGGTAAAGTGACAGGCTGCTGGAAAGCTATTTTGGGCAAAGGGGCTCTCTTGTCGCAGCTGCCTGTGTACTAAGATAAAGGGCAGAGTGTGACTTGAGAAGAAGCAATCTTAACTAGCGTTTTCCAGGCCACAGACCAAATCTGCCTTGTGTGCATAGTGCTTGGTGTGAGAAATGACATCTCTCCCAAATCCCAGGTGTCAGCTTTGTTTCAAAGTTGTTTGGCTAAAACAGCAACAAAAATACAATAGATTCTAAATGTTCTACTCAAGCTCACACTCCTAGGCATTATGTTATACCTCAATTACTGGGATTTCGAGGTTAGTGAAACAACATAACAGATATTTGCTGTAGGAGGAAGAAAATGATCAAGTATTTGCTGGAATACTGAACAGCTTCAGGTATAAGAAGTTTCGCTTAAGACAAACTAGTTATGGCAAGTGAGGAGGCTACTGCCCCCTAGTGGTGTCCTTTCTACTTCTCACCTCAGGTGCTTTGGTGTTTTCCTGGGAACTTGCCTCTTTTACTTATTTTTTTTTTTTTAAGTTTGCCATCTATTGCCAATTCCATCGTCACGGCACAAAAGGCTTTCATCGTCCTTGTAAAAAGGCACACACTCTCATTATATTTTTATGTATTGGTGGGTTGTGTTTGTTGTAAAAAAATGTTTACATTTAACAAAATGTAAAAGGCAGTAAGATAGTTATAGTTCTTACTTCCAAAGAAGCCTGCAATACAGGTGATGATATGTACAAACATAAAATTTATGGTACATCTTTTCCCATCAAGGTCAAAGAGCAATTTTGTAGATATATATAATTATTGTTACTATTACTTTTTGAGACAGGGTCTCACTCTGTCACACAGGCTGGAGTGCAGTGGCATGATCTTGGCTCTCTGCAGTCTTGACCTCCTGGGGTCAAGTGTTCCTCTCACCTCATCCTCCCGAATAGGTAAGACTACAGACACGTGCCACCACACGTGGCTAATTTTTGAAAATTTTATAGAAATGGGGTCTCACTATGTTTCCCAGGCTGGTCTTAAACTCTAGGCCTCAAGCAATCCTGCCACCTTGGCCTCCCAAGGTGCTGGACTTACAGGTGTGAGCTGCTGTGACTGGCCAATAATTGTACCTTGTTTACTAGAAAAATAATTATTTGATCTCACATGCTTGATTCACTTGTCGTGGGATAATTTTCAGTGTTTTCAGCTGCAATTTTTTTTTTTTTTTTGAGACAGAGTTTCGCTCTTGTTACCCAGGCTGGAGTGCAATGGCGCGATCTCGGCTCACCGCAACCTCCGCCTCCTGGGTTCAGGCAATTCTCCTGCCTCAGCCTCCTGAGTAGCTGGGATTACAGGCACGCGCCACCATGCCCAGCTGATTTTTTGTATTTTTAGTAGAGACGGGGTTTCACTATGTTGACCAGGATGGTCTCGATCTCTTGACCTCGTGATCCACCCGCCTCGGCCTCCCAAAGTGCTGGGATTACAGGCATGAGCCACCGCGCCCCGCCTCAGCTGCAATTTTTTAAAAAGAAAATCATAATGCAAGAGGAGTTACAGGGTTAAATAAAACTGACGTAGATGTGCGCGATGGGAGAGGCTGGCAAAGGGGGAGGAGGAGATTCCTGAGATGTGTCCCCTATTTACACCTGTTCTTAAACTGTCATATTTACTATTGTCTTGCTTGTAAGAAGATGAAAGGTGGGTAAGCTGTCACTGATAGGTTTAATTTATTTTCCAGGTTATTAAAAGGACATTACAGGACTAATTTTCAGTGTAATGACCTAATTATTAACAAGCTTGCTGTCATGTACATGAGTGTCCAGAAAAATGTCTGGATTTCCAGTTGATTTATATCTTATGACTTCAAATTCCTTGATCTCTAAGGGTGAAGTGTATGCTAAGAACAGGAATAGAGGTTTCAGAATTGTTTCTGTAACCAAGATCGGTAAATTCTTATCACGTAAGTGACAGAGCATCATCTGTACTAAATACTGCATTCATTTGTGCAACCACACGTGATAGGGCTGCGTAATGGTGGAAAGAGTATCCTAAAACAAGTCACTCTAACACATTTCAAAATATCCCTAAACATTGAAAAAATTGTTCCCATGTCTAGAATGTCTTTTTAAAATTTTAATAGGCATATCTATATATATTTAATTTTAAAGTATTTTTAGAGCCTGGTCTGTGAAAAACATTTGAAGGTAAAGTTGACCTAGAATACGGTTTCTGAATGACCTCATAAAATTTCTGAAGAATTTTGTTGATGTTTTAGGATAAATATGAACTGATTGTATGACATTACAGGGGATAAAATCCAATGTAGACATTGGCTATGTTAATATAAGTATGGTATTTAGATCAGTACAGTACTCTCTACTCTGCTCAGGCACGTGTGAAATACTGTTCTCTACTCTGAGCATCAGAGTTTAATGATATTGACACAAAGGATTCCTTTGTGACACATAGGATTCAGCAGCAGGAAATGTGGGAAGCCATATTGAGAATACTTAAACAGGGGAAACTACTTCTAAAATCCTAAAGATGTAGTGATGCTTTAGCTGTTTTCTTTTCTTTCCTTTCCTTTGTATTTTTAGTAGAGACAGGGTTTCACCATGATGGTCAGGATGGTCTCGATTTCTTGACCTCGTTATCTACCCGCCTCAGCCTCCAAAAGTGCTGGGATTACAGGCATAAGCCACTGCGCCCTGCCAGCTCTTTTCAAATATATGAAAGACTGTGCTGTAAAGGGAAAGGGAATGGGGGAGGAAATAGGTATTGAGTGTAAATCCCTAGTTTTAAAATTGCATTATTTTCTATGTGTAATTTGCCTCGAATTTGTTCATTTCCATTCCTCTCATGTAATGTTTCATATATTTGTCCCTGTTCCTCTATTTTCAATGTTAGTACTTTGGATTATAGTATTAAATGTATATCTGGTTTTCACTGCTCATCACTGCCCTCATCCGTCTTTAATTCTAATACTAAGTGATTCTTCCTAAAAATTCTTGATATCATGAAGATATAATTTTAATTTATGTCTGACCTTTAAATGGCCTCATTCATATTTTATGCGTTTACTTATTGAGTCCTATTTTCTAGAATTCCCAGTGGGCTCTCTACTCTACTCAAGTTTGTTCCTTCACTATCTGACACTTGTCATGTTCTCTGTCAGTCTATACCTTCTCTCAGGCTGTATCCCTTAACCACTCACTTCTAACCCTGTGTCCAGAGATTCCTTTTCATGCATCAAATTCTTGTCTGTTCTTGGAGAGCCGTTACATGCCATTCTTTTCTTCAGGACCTTCTTAAACTATTATAGCCATAATAATTTTGTCTCATAATTTCCTATAGCCTATTTTGACTATACCAGAATTTTTAGTACTTGATTTTTTAGTAAGATGGAACTACAAAATAATATCTATACCATAACATTGCTCATCAATCTCATTCTAGTCAAATGTTTACTCTTAGAGTATTTTGTTGCAGTAATGGCCAGAATTTGTCCAAGCCACCTTGTTTCCATGTCTTGGATAGATTCTCCTATAACAACTCTGGACGTGGCCATTTAACATAATTTGGCCAAAGAGACTATAATCAAACGTGATACCAAAAAAACCTGAAAAATGTCGTGCACTGTGGTTTGCCTTCTCTTACTTCTTATAGGAACCCCAAGACACTTAAGTGAAAAAGCTGATGAAAACATGTAGCCCAGCCATCTCTGTCTCCTAGTTCAGGGCCAATACTAACCAAGAACCAGCACCAAATTCCAGACATGTGAGTGTGGGCG
Organism: Sapajus apella; assembly: GCF_009761245.1. Lineage (NCBI taxonomy): Eukaryota > Metazoa > Chordata > Mammalia > Primates > Cebidae > Sapajus > Sapajus apella. Next base: position 3,663,799 of record NW_022436985.1, read on the forward strand.
TCCCAGAACCACTAACCCCCAGCCAACCCAACCAGCCAATTGCAGCTGAATGTCTGAGCCCAGGCAAGACCAGCAGAAGAACTGGCCAACTGACATGGCTAACTCACAGAATTGCTACCTAGAAAAATAAATATTGTCTAAAGTCCTAAGTTGAAGAGTGGCTTATTTTGCAGCAAAATCTAACTAATGTCAGGGTTATTTATTAGCCAGTTTTTATTGGAGTATTAGATCTGCTTCAGCATCTATACGGTGTGTTATTTGAGGACAAGAACTATGACTTCTTTTCTAAAATTTCAGGATTTTAGATGGTACTAGGTACATAATTGACATTTGATAAATTACTGTTTTAACATTGTTTTCTTGGTACCATGAGGATGAGAGTAATAATCTTTACACACAATATCACCTGAATCTTTTCTTTTCTTTTCTTTCTTTCTTTTTTTTTTCTTTTTTTTTTTTTTTGAGACAGAGTGTCACTCTGCTGCCCAGACTGGAGTGCAGCAGCATGATCTCAGCCTACTGTAACCTCCACCTCCTGAGCTCAAGTGATTCTGCCACCTCTGCCTCCTGTGTAACTAGGACCACAAGCACACACCACCACACCTGGCTAATTATTTTTATGTGTAGAGATGGGGTTTCACTATGTTGCCCAAGCTGGTCTCAAACTCCTGACCTTAAGTCATCTTGACCTCCCAAAGTGCTGGATTACAGGTGTGAGTCACCATGCCTGGCCATCACATGTATTTTCTAATTTTAGGTAAGATAAATATTTTTGCAGTGGGCAAAGGACCTCAACAGATATTTTTCAAAAGAAAAAAATACATGTGGCCAAAAAGCATATGAAAAAATGCTGAACATCACTGATCACTACTGAAATGCAACTCAAAACCACAATGAGATACCATCTCACACCAGTCAGGATGGCTACTATTAAAAAGTCAAAACAAAATAACAGATGCTGGCGAGATTGCAGAGAAAAGGAGTTGCTTATACACTAATGGTGAAAGTGTAAATTAGTTCAACCATTGTAGGAAGCAGTGTGGCAATTCCTCAATGAACTAAAAACAGAAATACCATTCAACTCAGCAATCTCATTTCTGGGTATGTACCCTTAATTGTTCCACCAGAAAGACATATGCACATGTATGTTCATTGCAGCACTATTCACAGTAGAAAAGATATGGAATCAAGCTAAATGCCCATGAATGGCAGATTTGATAATGGAAATGTACATATCACCATGGAATACTATGCAGCCATAAAAAAGAACAAGATTATATCCTTTGTAGGAACATGGATGGAGTTGGAGGACATTATCTTTAGTAAACTAATGCAGGAAGAGAAAACCAAACACCACATGTTCTCACTTATAAGTGGTAGCTAAAAGATGAGAACACATGGACACAAAGAGGGAAACAAAAGACTCTGAGGCCTATTCCAGGGTGGAGGATGGAAGGAGGGAGACGAGCAGAAAAAATAATTATTGGATACTAGGCTTAGTACCTGATAAAATAATCTGTGCAACAAACCCCCACGACATGAGTTTAACTATCTAAAACACCTGTACATGCACCTCTGAACCAAAAATATAAGTTTTAGAAAAGAAAAACCAAAAATAATCAAAAAAGATAATGTTTTTTCTTTAAAAAGATATAGAATTCATAAAGCAGAAACTGGACCACTTCCTGACACCTTACACTAAAATTAACTCCAGATGGATTAAAGATTTAAACATAAGACCTAAC
>NW_022436985.1:3665943-3692308 GCF_009761245.1 Sapajus apella
GTTCTGTTATAAAGACACATGCACACATATGTTCATTGTGGCACTGTTTACAATAGCAAAGACCTGGAACCAACCCAAATGCCCATTGATGAATGACTGTACTAGGAAAATGTGGCACATATACACCATGGAATACTATGCGGCCATAAAAAATGATGAGTTAGTGTCCTTTGTAGGGACATGGATGAATCTGGGAAGCATTATTATCAGCAAACTGACACAAGAATAGAAAATCAAACACCACATGTTTTCATTCATAGGCTGGTGTTGAACAATGAGAGCACATGGACACAGGGAGGGGAGCATCACACACTGGAGTCAGTTGGGAGGGGCCAGGGAAGGGACAGCAGGGGTTGGGGAGTGTAGGAGGGATAACATGGGGAGAAATGCCAGATGTGGATAATGGGGGGATGGAGGCAGCAAACCACCTTGCCATGTATGTACCTATGCAACAACCCTGTATGATCTGCACATGTACCCCAGAACCTAAAGTACAAAAAAAAAAAAAAAAGATATAGAATTCATGATATGCATAACCTGGATTGAACCTCCAATTTTAAAAAAGTTGTTGTAAAGAACCAACTGAGACAATTGGCAAGCTCTGAATGTGGGATGCATATTAGATAATAGTAAATTTTCAATGTCAAATTTCTTGAATTTTGTAACTATACTATGATGATGAAAAAGATTCAAGAAGAATACCATACTAAATTTACTATTACTATGTGCATATATATATGTGCATGTACATACGTATATATGGAAGGGGAAAGAGAAAGAACAGGTATAAAGAAATGCTAAGAATTTGGTGAATCTTAGGTAAAAGGTAAAAGAAGAGTTGTACTATTCTTGTATCTTTTCAGTGCATTTGGAATTTTTATTTAAAAGAAAAAGAAAAAAAAAAGGTAAAGGCCACTACTCACCAAGTAATTTAAGCATTTCATTTATAAAAGCTCTAAGGTCACTGTTGTTCATAATGCTCTATTGTGTTCACTGTGTTCATAATGCTGTCCACTGTGTTCTATTGGACGCCAAGAATGAGTTGCCAGTTACTTCATCAACTGCACTGTCATCATTCATTATCTAAAGGCATTTACTCTTCAGTCCATGGTGGAGTTTTAGGGAGGAAAAAGCAAGGAAAGTGTTCACTGAGTGCTGTGCAGTGAGAGCCCAGCAATGAACGTGGGAATCTTCAGGCTTATCAGATTTTCTAGCACATACAAAATTTACAAGTAGATTCTAGGAATAAATGGTTTCCAAAATTATTCTTAGAAATAATATAGTGTTAGGCCATGTGCAGTGAGTGACTCACGCCTGTAATCTCACCATGTCGGGAGGTTGAGGTGGGCGGCCTTGAGTCTAGGAATCCGAGACTAGCTTGAGCAACATGGTGAAAACCCATCTCTGAAAATATACGAAATTTAGCCAGGTGAGGTGGTGCATGCCTGTGAGGCTGAGGTGGGAGGAACTTGTGGTGAGCTGAGATTGAGCCACTGCACTCTGGCCTGGAAGAAAGAATAAGACCCTGTCTCAAAAAACAGTGTAGTATTGACCTACTATTCTGCTCTAAAAGGATGTCTCACTGCAATGGAGAGCCGCCTACTCTGCAGTTAATACGTGATAAAAGATGAGAGACATGGTGCTGCAATATTTTTCCTTTAGGGTAGGAGACCCAAAATTTAAACTTAAACCATTCAGTGATCTCCTTCGTTAAGAGCACTTTTCTCTGCTGACTGAGCGACAGGATCCTCTGGAATTTAGCACAGTGAACCCTGATTTTGCAGTTTTCCCCGTTGTATCAACAAGAGAACTAAATTGCAATGGTTGTCATTTATCTGACTTATATGATATTCTCTGACTTCCTTATTGTTGTTTATTTATTTTTTTGAGACAGAGTTTCGCTCTTGTTGCCCAGGCTGGAGTGCAATGGCCTCATCTTGGGTCACCACAAACTCTGCCTTCGGGGTTCAGGCAATTCCCCTGCCTCAGCCTCCCGAGTAGCTGGGATTACAGGCATGTGCTATCATGCCTGGCTAATTTTGTATTTTTGGTAGAGACGGGGTTTCTCCATGTTGGCCAGGCTGGTCTAGAACTCCCAACCTCTGGTGATCCGCCTCCCACAGTGTTGACATTACAGGCTGAGCCATCGTGCCCGGCCTACTAGTGTATTTGTGTACAAGTAAGAAAACATCATTTTCTGGAAAAATTCTGGAATGCTACAGACAAATTTGAGATATTTGCTATTTCAAGAAACATTTTTTTTACAGAAATTTTAATTATAAGCTGTTAAAGATACTATTTTATTAAAATAGGCAATGTAAAGAAGCAGAACTGTCTGAAATTAGGCAAATGCTCAGTTTCAAATGCCATAAGAGGATGAATGGTTATATTAAGTGTTTTAGGCATTGATTTAAACATCTTTTTCAAAGTACTGATTTTAGTAGGAAGTACAAATTTAAAGGATGAATTAATTTTGTGTATATGATAGAGACTGAACTCAGAAATAGTAGCCTCTTTCCTAGATATTCTTAAATATAAAACTTGAATTCAAAGATAAAAATATTAAGCTTCACTGCAGTTGACACAATGTGGGGGGAAAAGGGATAAATATGTAGCCCAGTAATAAAATGATGGGTTAAATAAAGGTCAGACAGAGAAAATTCTGGTTAAAATGATACTTTCTTTAAAAGTAAGATACGCTTTCAGTTGCTGATGGAAAATATAGCCAGATAAGATAAAACCTTCCTGTTCCTTTTCTATCTACACTGTGTGTTGAGCGCAAAGGCAAACAAATGGCTTTAAAAGTGCTATAATCTTTACTCAACATCAGTTATCAAAATCATAATCAGAATACACTTGCATGAAAAGTCTCTTAACATGGACAAGTCCAAAGTACGTAGCTCTACTTATAAGAATAAGCTATGATTAAGTATACAAAGAAAGCTCTCTTAAGAATAAAATAACGTTTCCCATTTTGATTGAAAAAATATTTACCCTGTAACTGGAATTGGGGTAGAGGGGGAAAATGTTTCTCTTGAAATGCTCAATTTTTTTTTTTTAGACAGAGTCTTGCTCTCACCCAGGCTGGAGTGCAGTGGTGCCATCTTGGCTCTCTACAACCTCTATCTCCTGAGTTCAAGCGATTCTCCTGCCTCAGCCTCCGGAGTAGCTGGGACTACAGGCACGTGCCGGCATGGCTGGCTAATTTTTTTTGTATTTTTAATAGAGACAGGGTTTCACCATGTTAGCCAGGATGGTCTCTAGCTCCTGACTTTGTGATCCTCCTGCCTTGGCCTCCCAAAGTGCTGGGATAACAGGGTGAGCCAGTGCGCCTGGCCAAAATGCTCAAAAATTTAATTTCTTATGATTTTGCAAGTTTCCCTCTTGTATAAATAAGACAACTAAGTGGCAATGCTTGTTATTTTAATGCAGACCTTACTCTTTCTAGCAGAGCCCAGGGCACACACATTTAACTGTCCCTGCTTCAGTTCCATTCCTTAGCACTTCATCCAGTTGCTGGTTGGAATTAATGAGGTGTGTCCTGGTTTCTTCCTATTTATAGTACTGAGGCAGTGATCAGAAATGACAGATGGGGCTTATGTTAGTTAGTGTTTAAATTCAACTCTGAAGCTCCAGGCCAAGAATGAGGAGTGGGTTCTTTATTAATGTTCCCATTTCCTTTGTTAATCCGTATCTATTAATCAACTATATATGTACTTAGAACTGGCAAAGGCAAATTATCTTCCCTTATCTACTAAATAACAACTTCTAAATAACTGCCAGCCTCAGAATAAGTGAAGTTTACTATATTGTGGTTATTCAGGGAGTTTCCCCCTACCCCAGATGTAGCCTCAATCATTAACGATTTAATTTTAACATTTTATAATTACATAAGAAGAAAGAGACTAGACATGGCGGTGCACACCTGTAATCCCAGCTACTTGGAAGAAGGATTGAGATAGGAGGATAGGAAAATTGAGATAGGAGGATTGCCTGAGCCCAGGAGTTTGAGGCTATAGTGCCCTATGATCATGCCTGTGAATAGCACTGCACTCCAGCCTAGGCAACATAGCAAGACCCATCTCTATAATTTTGGTTTTTAGTCTTAAAAATTAAGAAGAAGGCTGGGCACAGTGGCTCATGCCTGTAATTCCAGCACTTTGGGAGGCTGAGGCGGGTGGATCACGAGGTCAGAAGTTCAAGACCAGCCTGGCCAAGATGGTAAAACCCCGTCTCTACTAAAAATACAAAAATTAGCCAGGCATGGTGGCAGGCACCTATAATCTCAGCTACTTGGGAGACTGAGGCAGGAGAATTGCTTAAACCCGGGTGCAGAGGTTGCAGTGAGCTGAGATCCCACCCCTGAAATCCAGTCTGGGTGATAGAGTGAGACTCTGTCTCAAAAAAAAAAGAAAGAAAGAAGAAGAAAGAGGCAATTTATTATCCTGTCTAAATTTGTTCACCTCTTAGCAGGCTTAGAATGCCATCCTTTAAGTGAGAGAAATATAGATTCTTTCATCTCAATTGATTATACATTTTTAAAAGGTCATGCTAATTTCTAAATTCTCATGTATTCATTCATATAACAAATATTATGTGCTATGTGTCAGGCATTTACTAGAGAAGTTACAGTAAAGAAGACACAATCCTTACTCCTATGGAGCATTTTCTATCTTACGTAGGCTACAGACAAGTTTGTAGAGGGTTATAAGTCCAGTACAGGAGTATAATCAGTTCTAGGATGAGATTAAGTGCAAGGTGGTATGGAAGCATATAGGGGAGACATGTAACTCAGTCTTTGGGCCCAGGAAACTTTCCAGTGACAGTAATATCTGAGCTAAGAACTGAAGGACAAGTAGGAGTTAGAAGATTAAGATCAGAAATGGAGGAGGGAAGAGGGGGCAAAAGAAAGGTAGAAAATATTTTGGTGAGAGACATGATCACAACAAGACCCAAAGGGTTAGAGAAAGCCTGATGTGAGCCTAGAGACTGGGGTGGTGCAAGAAGAGATGAGGTTGGAGATGGCAGGTATTGAAGGCAGTGCTCGTCCTCACTAGGTTTTGGAGCTTTATGCTGGGAACCATGGGGAGCCACTGTAGATTTTTGAGTAGGGGGCAGATGTATAAAAATCGCTCTGTCTGCCTTTGGAAATGCATCAGAACCTGGATATACTGATAGGTATATGGTTAAGAAGCCGTGGCAATGATCCCAGAAAGAATGCAGGAGATTTAAATCAAGAGATTGAGAGAAGTTGACAGATTTGAGAGAGATCTAGAAAGTGAACTCTAAAAGACTTGGTAATTACTAGGGAAAGAGAGAGAGAGGAGAGTGAAAGATGATGCCAAAATTCATCCCAGGGCAACTGGTGGATGGTTGTGATATTTATTTTGTATGTGTGGATGTGGTGCACTGAAGAGAAATTCAGATTCCAGAAAAAGATTTAAAGTCATCAGCATATGGACTGTAATCAAAATCCTGAGCATGGAAAAAAACATCCAGAAGGCTGGGCACAGTTACTCAAGCCTGTAATCCCACCACTTTGGGAAGCCATGGTGGATGGATCACTTGAGGTCAGGAGTTCAAGACCAACCTAGCCAACAAGGTAAAAATTCATCTTTATTAAAAATACAAAAATTAACCAGGCATGGTGGCACGCATCTGTAATCCCAGCTACTTGGGAGGCTGAGGTGCGAGAATTGCATAAGCCCGGGCAGCAGAGGTTTCAGTGAGCCAAGATTGTATCATTGCACTCCAGCCTGGGTGACAGATCAAGACTCCATCTCAAAGCAAAACAAACAAACAAACAAACAAACCATCCAGGAGGTTGGTCAGAATGAAAAGAAGGCCTAAAACATAACCACAAAGGAAACCAACATTAAAAGAACAAATTGAACAACATGATATAGTTTCGATCTGTGTCTCCACCCAAATCTCATGTTGAATTGGAGGGGGGTCTAGTGGGAGGTAACTGGATCATAGGGATGAATATTTCACAAATGATTTAGCCCCATTCTCTTGGTGCTGTCCTCACAATAGAGAATGCCTTCTCAAGAGATCTGGCTGTTTAAAAGTGTGTGGTACCTCATTCTCTGTCTCTTGCTCCTGCTCCCACTATATGAGACACATGCTCCTCCTTCACCTTCTGCCATGATTGTAAGCATCCTGAAGCCTCCCCAGAAGCAGATACCAAGGTCATGCTTCCTGTACAGTCTGCAGAACCATGAGCCAATTAAACCTCTTTTCTTATAAATTACCTAGTCTCAGGTATTTCTTTGCATCAGTGCAAAAATGGCCTAATACTCAAGATGAACCTGCAAAACTGAGAGGGAATGTCTAAAGAGATGTGAGGAAAACTTAAGGTACCAAGGAAGTCAATAGAAGCCAGGGTCACCAATCTTGATATCATATGGGATTAAGTAATATGCACACCAAGGATTATCTTCATGCTTATTAATGGCCCAGGCCTTTAATTTAATGGGGAATATATTGCTTCCCCAGACTTGCAGGACATTTTTCTACTTTATTTTGTTGTTGTTGAGATAGTCTTGCTTTGTCACTGAGGCTGGCGGCTTGATCTTGATCTTGGCACTCATTGAAACCTCCACTTCCCAGGTTCAAGTGACTCACTGCTCAGCCTCCTGAGTACCTGGGATTACAGGTGTGTGCCACCATAATTGGCTAATTTTTGTATTTTTAGTAGAGATGGGGTTTCACCATATTGGCCAGGCTGGTCTCCAACTCCTGACTTCAAGTGATCCACTTGCCTCAGCTTCCCAAAGTGCTGGGATTACAGGTGTGAGCCACCATGCCCAGCCTAACCTTTCTACTTTCTTATAGCATGTTCATCTTATTCTACCTAGAACTCACCAAGTGGAGACTATGTTATCTTTCTGTTATTTTGTTAAATTCTCCCAAAATTTCTCCTGCGTTTTCTCTTGGAATAGGCTTTCTACAAAAGGTTTAAATTTTGAAGAAGAAACCAAGCTGTTAACTTTGGTAGAGCTATGTAGAAATATGAGTTAGAAAAATATTCTATTACCTTAATTTAGATAAGATGTTTTAAATTCATACTACCTCATGGAAATGTAAACCTTTGTTTTGAAAATAAAAAGAGGACTCACGATTTTTATTTTGTGAGCAAGCTTTCAAAAGAGAAATATAATTTAGCTCCTTGAAGAAATAAATCTACTTAAAGTCTTGATTCCCAGAAAACACCTGCATCTCCTCTGGTTCCAAGAATATGACTGATTAGACAGTATGGTCATTCACACAATATTGATTCTATCCATTCATGAGCATGGGATGTGTTTCCATTTGTTTGTGTCATCTATGATTTCTTTCAGCAGCATTTTGTAGTTTTCCTTGTAGAGGTCTTTTGCCTCCCTTTGTTAGGTATATTCCTAAGGTGTTTTTGTTTTTGTTTTGCAGCTATTGTAAAAGGGATTGAGTTCTTGATTTGACGCTCCGCTTGGTTGCTGTTGGCATATAGAAGAGCTACTGATTTTTTAAATGTTAATCTTGTATCCAGAAACTTCACTGAATTTTGTCAATTCTAGGAGCTTTCTGAAGAAGTCTTTAGGGTTTTTAAGGTAAGCTATCATATTGTCAGCAAACAGTGACAGTTTGACTTCTTCTTTACCAATTTGGATGCCCTTTATTTCTTTCTCTTCTCTGATTGCTGTAGCTAGGACTTCCAGTAATATGTTGAAGAGGAGTGGTGAGATTGGGCATCCTTGTCTTGTTTCAGTTCTCAGAGGGAATGCTTTAAAATTTTCCCCATTCAGTATTATGTTAGCTGTGGGTTTGTTATAGATAGCTTTTATTACACTGAGGTATGTCCCTTGTGTACTGATTTCGTGGAGAGTTTTAACCATAAAGGGATGCTAGATTTCATTGAATCCTTTTTCATGTGATTTTTGTTTTTAATTCTCTTTATGTGGTGTATCACATTTATTGACCTGCATATATTAAACCATCCCTGCATTCCTGGTATGAAATCCACTTGATCATGGTAGATTATGTTTTTGATATGTTGTTGGATTTTCTTAGCTAATATTTTCTTAAGAATTTTAGCATCTAGGTTCATCAGGGACGTTGGTCTGTAGGTTTTTTGTTTTGTTTTGTTTTGTTTTGTTTATTTTTGGTTATGTCCTTTCCTGGTTTTGGTATTATGGTGATACTGGCTTCACAGAATAAATTATGGAGGATTCCCTCTTTCTCTATCTTGTGGAATAGTGTCAAAAGTGTTGGTACTAATTCTTCTTTGAATGTTTGGTAGCATTCTGCTGTGAATCCATCTCATCCTGGATTTTTTTGTTGTTGGTAATTTTTAAATTACCATTTCAATCTTGCTGCTTGTTTCTGGTCTCTTCAGGGTATCTAATTCTTCCTGATTTAAGCTAGGAGGGTTGTATTTTTCCATGAATTTATCCATCTTTTCTAGCTTTTCTGGTTTGTGTGCATAATTCATAGTAGCCTTGAATGATCTTTTGTACTTCAGTGGTATCAGTTGTAATATCTCCTGGTTTGTTTCTTAGTGAGGTTTTTTTTGGATTTTCTCTCTTCTGTTCTTGGTTAATCTTACTAATGGTCTGTCAATTTTATTTATCTTTTATTTATCTCAAAGAACAGCTTCTTGTTTCATTTATCTTTTGTATTTTTTTGTTTGTTTCTATTTCATTTAGTTCTGCTCTGATCTTGGTTATTTCCTTTCTTCTGCTGGGTTTGGGTTTGGTTTGTTCTTGTTTCTCTAGTTCCTTGTGACCTTAGAATGCCATTTTTTGTTCTTTCAGTTTGATGTAGGCATTTAGGGCTATGAACTTTCCTTTTAGCACAGTCTGTGCTGTATCAATGAAATTTAATGGAATTTAATTATATATGTGTTTACATATGTTGCATATATACATAATGCATGTAGACTACACATACAATATCATTAAAAATAATTGACATTGTTTTCAAAAATAGGTGCTTACAATAGAATATAAAATAAATAGAAAAATAAAATCAGGGCAAGTCAAATAGGATAGTAAGATGAAGGCAAGGGTGAAGTTGATATACTGGAGATCATAAGTTCTTACTCAAATGCTGGAATTAAACCACAAATTCTTTGATTGCCTGGAAGGAAATATGATGAATTTAACATTCAGTATCCATAAAATTAAAATATTTTTGTTGTTTAGCAGAAGTACAACGTTTCTTAGCACTGATGATTAAAATGTCTCTTATGGGCCCTCATTAAATGAGATTCTCATGTAGTTAAGATCTTCAACAAGATCCTGACAATAAAATACCATAACACAAAAACTTAACCTATATCATGTGACTATTATATGAGAATTTGTGAATACAAGTCAAGTTTCTGTCATCAGATAAAAGCAATACCTTGCTTTTGAGATTCAAGCCTTTAGATTGCCTTTTCCCAATTGCAGGGAAGTGAATTTTAGCTTTTCTATCAAAAAATTCTTTAGCTTTGAAAAAGAAAGAAAAAAAAAAACCCAAAACAATGGTGCGGGCATGAGGGAGAGCAAAATCAAAACAATAAGTTGAAAAGCTTCTTATAGGGTTTCAATCTTTAAAAATGTGTTGCAATTTAAAACAAGAAAATATCTTCTCCAGACTGATCTATAGTTCCAACACTTCAAGTCAAAATCTCAAAGTTTGTTTTGAAGAAATGTACAAGGTGATTCTAGTATCTGTATGAAAAAAGCAAAATATCTAGAAGATCCAAGATAATTTTAAAGGTGAAGAAAGTGGTCAATTAATGTTTGATAAGGATGCCAAGGATTTCAATAGGAAAACAAGTCTTTTCAACAAATATTAACAACAGGATATCAGCATGGAAAAAATAAACCTCCACCTTTACCTAACATTCTATTATAAAATTAACCCAAAAAATTAATTAATTCAAGAAACTAAACCATAACAGTTTCAGGAGAAAACTCTGAGGTTAAGCAAAGATTTCTTAGGATATACAGACACCTAACCCCTCATACCCACCCCCCCCACACACACAAACAACAAAAAAGAAAATTATGTTTCATAAAATATAAATACGTTTACTCACATCTGAAAGAGTGTTCAGAGATGAAAAGGCAAACCACAGACTGAGGGGAAATATTTGCAAAATATATATTTAACAAAGAATTTGCGCCCAGAGCATATGAAGAATTTGAACAACTCAATAATAGGACGAACAACTCATTTTTTTAAATGGGTGGTTAATTGGAATAGGCATTTCATGAAGGAAAATACAAATGTCGGCCAGGCGCGGTGGCTCACGCCTGTAATCCTAGCATTTTGGGAGGCCGAGGCGGGTGGATCATGAGGTCAAGAGATCGAGACCATTCTGGTCAACATGGTGAAACCCCATCTCTACTAAAAATACAAAAAAATAGCTGGGCATGGTGGCGCGTGCCTGTAGTCCCAGCTACTCGGGAGGCTGAGGCAGAATTGCCTGAACCCAGGAGGCGGAGGTTGCGGTGAGCCAAGATTGCGCCATTGTACTCCAGCCTGGGTAACAAGAGTGAAACTCTGTCTCAAAAAAAAAAAAAAAAAAAAAAAAAAGAAAATACAAATGTCCAATAAGTGCTAGAAAAAGCTATCAACATAATTAGTCACTAAAGAAATGCACATTTAAACTACAAACACCCACTACAATGATTATAATTTAAAAGACTTACAGAGTTTTGGTAAGGAAATGGAACAACTGGAATCCCAATACAGTGCCTATGAGAATGCAAAATGGTAATAGTCAATTTGGAAACCAGTTTGGCAGATTCTTTAAAAGTTAAAAATAACATTCACGATGCAACCTAGAAATTCCATTTCTAGGCATCTACCCAAGAGAAATGAAAGCATGTCCTCACAAAGGACTTCTACATGAATGTTCATAGCAGCATTATCAACAATATCCAGAAAAGGCGAACAACCTGTGTATTCATCAACTGGCAAATAGATGAACAAAAATTATGGTATATTATACAATAAATTACTATCTGGTAATAAGAAAGAACAAACTATTGTTATACATGACAACATGGATGAATCTCAAAAACTTTATGCTAAGGGATGAAACCCAGACCAAAAGAAGTGTATACCATATGATTCCATTTCTGTGAAACTCTAAAAAAGGTCAACCTCCAGTGGACAGAAAGTCAATCCATGTTTGCCTGGGTCTGAGAGTGAGGACAGGTAACTCTTGTGTATAATGGAAATATTCTACATTTTTATTGTATCAGTGGTTACTTGAGTATATAGTTGCCCAAATTCATCAAACTATACTTAAAATATAGGTAAATTATGTATAGATAGGCTATACAAAAAAAAAGGCAGTATAGGGTAATAAGGTATTCTTTTGGTTTATAATTATATATTATCAAGCATAATTATTCTTAGGTATTTATTTTACTTTGACTTCTATTTTATAAAAGGTATCTGAGCACCTATTGGCAAACTTTGGTTGATCCACGTATCTTTTGTTTGTTTGTTTAGGAATTGTATTTGAAGTGGACATAAAATTAATTGCTTTAGACATCAGAATTTTGCAATGTACGCACTGAATTCACAGGCTCGGTGATTTGTGGACCACATTTGTTATTACTATTGATTCTACTACAAGACCTGAAATCCATCTCTGTCCTTAGGCCCCACATGATCGAAATATTTTATTTTGCCAAAGAGAAGCTTAAATTGGAAATGAATTGACTTACAGAGAAGTCACTTCATCTTCCATGAGGCTTTCCTTGACCACTCTGGCTAAGAACAATGTCTTAGGATTTCTACAGTTTAATTTTTAAAATATCACTCAGGATATTTTCATGTCATAATTTTCAATGACATTATATGTAATGTGCATTGTTTTTCCCATTAAATTGAAAAGAACAAGACTGACATTTCATGAGTGCTATACAAAGTCAGACTGTGCTGGGTGCATGATCTCACTTCAGTCCTCATTAGTCAGTGCCTGCTGGGACCTGTGTGAGTATTGCTTAATGCTGACTCTCCATCACGGCACTCTCACACATTGGAAATCCTCTGTCACTATGCTCTGCCACATGCCTGTCACCTCAACCTGAATTGTCTAATGTTGTTGATTGCTTACTGGATCTCCCTTTCCAGAACCTCTTTCTAAATCAGATTCCTCTGATGCTCACATTAAACCCACCCACCTACCTCTTCTTGATGTGGTAACAGACTAGCTTTTGAGGTAAGAAAACAGAGGGACTGTGTGATACATTCGTGTGTGTGTGTGTGTGTGTGTGTGTGTGTGTGTGTGTGTGTGATGTGTCTACATCTTAGCATACCATCTTGCATATATTGTAAGGAAGTGCTCAACACAGGAAATAAATATACTTTAATTTTTAAAGAAATGCCTTAAGACAGTTTATTGCCAACTTAAGAAAAGCCTTGCATAAATATTCCTGCTATTTTCCAATTACATAAAAAGTCACAAAATATAAAAATCGATTTTTCATCTATATTATGCTCAACTATGAATACTTAGAAAATTATACAGAAATATTAGAAATATCATGACAAGATGGCCGTTTAGGAACAGCTCAGGATTGCAGCTCCCAGTGAAAGCGCAGAGGGTGAGTGGACGCCGCATTTTTATTGCCCACAGACTAGGAAATTCCCAGGCGGAGGAGCTCCACAGGTCGCCAGCGCAGCCGTTTCAGCCAGCGCGGCTGTGCCAGCTGGCGCCGCTGCTCTGCCCCGCGCGCCTGCTTTGTCGGCGCCCTGGAGCAGTGGTTCTCCGTACAAAATACACCGGTCTGGGTGCCCTTTTGGCTGGTGATTGGAGCCATGGGAAGTCGCCCATTCCTCTGTTTAAAAAGGGGACTGAGCAGGGAACCAGGACAGTAGATTCCAGGGCAAAAAAGAAAAAAAAAAAAGGCGCCACAAACCTCAGTGCTGCTGTTTAAGCCAGTCCAGTGAGTGGCCGCAGGGGAAAACAAACACACCCCGGCACCTCTTCAACAGGCGACTGGAACACAAACTTAAAAAAGGCTCTGAGGCAGGGAGCCAGGCGATCAGGCTCGGCTGGTCCCACCCCCACAAAAGAACAGCAACCAGAAACTCTGGATTGAGAGATTCGCAGCAAGCGCAGCTGAACCTGGGACGGTCCAGCTCTGTGGGGGAGGGGCGTCTGCCATTACCGAGGCAGCCCGCCACAACGGAGGTAGTTGGCCAATGCTGAGGCAGCCCGCCGTTGCCAAGGCAACCCGCCATTGCTGAGGCAGCCCGCCATTGCCAAGGCAACCCGCCACTACAGAGAGACTCCATCTCAACAGAGGCGGGCCACCATCGCCAAAGCAGTTCTAACTGCGCCCATATAAACAGGACTGCAAGGAAGTTCACTTGGCAGCTGGGCAGAGCCCACAGCAGCTCAGCAAAGCCTCTACAGGCCGACAGTGACTAGGCTGCCTCCTTGCTGGGCAGGGCAGCTCTGAAGGAAAAAAAAAAAAAAAAAGAGAAGGCAGCAGCATAACCGAAACTCATAAATAAAGCCCTAAATTCCTGGGACAGAGCACCTGGGAACAAAAAGCAGTTTATGAGTTCTGCTGCAGCAGACCTAAATGTACCTGCCCAGTAGCTCTGAATGAACAACAGAGCTCACAGCTCACCATTTGAGCTCCTATAAAGAAGAGACCATCTCATCAAGCAGCTCCCTGACCCCTATATATCCAAAGAGCCACCTCATAAAGGAGAGATCAGATTGACACTTGGCGGGTATCCTTCTGGGACAAAGATAGCAGAAGAAGAAAACTGGTAACAACCCTTACTGTTCAGCAGCTGCTGCAGGTGAACCCTAGGCAAGCAGAGCCTGGAGTGGATCTCAGCAGACCTACAGCAGAGGCCAGACTGTCAGAAGGAAAACCAAGAAACAGAAATAACCTCATCATCAACAAACAGAACATCCACTCAGAGACCCAATCTGAAAGCCAGCAACTACAAAGCCGACAGGTGGATAAATCCTTAAAGATGGGAAGAAACCAGCGCAAAAAGGATGAAAACACTCGAAACCAGAACACCTCTCCTCCTACAAGGGATCACAACTCCTCACCAGCAAGGGAACAAGGTTGGATGGAGAATGAGTGTGATGAAATGACAGAATCCGACTTCAGAAGGTGGGTAGTAAGAAACTTCTGTGAACTTAAAGAACATGTTCTAACCAAATGCAAAGAAACTAAGAACCTTGAAAAAAGATTTGATGAAATGCTAACGAGGATGGACAAAATAGAAAGGAATATAAGTGAATTGATGGAGCTGAAAAACGTAACACGAGAACTTCGCGAAGCATGCACAAGTATCAACAGCCGAATTGACCAAGCAGAAGAAAGGATATCAGAGGTCAAAGATCAACTCAATGAAATAAAATGGGAAGGCAAGAATGGAGAAAAAAGGGCAAAAAGGAATGAACAAAGTCTCCAAGAAATGTGGGACTATGTGAAAAGACCTAATCTATGTTTGATAGGCGTACCTGAATGCGACGAAGAGAACGAATCCAAGCTGGAAAATACTCCTCAGGATATTATCCAGGAAAACTTCCTCAACCTAGCAAGGCAGGCAAACATTCAAGTCCAGGAAATACAGAGAACACCACAAAGATATTCGTCAAGAAGAGCAACCCCAAGGCACATAATCATCAGATTCACCAAGGTTGAAATGAAGAAGAAAATACTAAGGGCAGCCAGAGAGAAAGGTCGGGTTATCCACAAAGGGAAGCCCATCAGAATCACAGCAGATCTCTCAGCAGAAACCCTACAAGCCAGAAGAGAGTGGGGGCCAATATTCAATATCTTTAAAGAAAAGAACTTTCAACCCAGAATCTCCTATCCAGCCAAACTAAGCTTCATAAGTGAAGGAAAAATAAAATCCTTTGTGAACATGCAGGTACTCAGAGATTTCATCACCACCAGGCCAGCTCTACAACAGCTCCTGAAAGAGGCTCTACACATATAAAGGAACAACAAGAACCAGCTCAACTAAAGGGCAAAACACCCAGCTAGCACCAAAATGGCAGTATCAAATTCGCACATAACAATATTAACCCTAAATGTAAATGGACTAAATGCCCCAATCAAAAGACACAGACTGGCAAATTGGATAAAAAGACAAAACCCATCGGTGTGCTGTATCCGGGAAACCCATCTCACATGCAAGGATACACAAAGGCTCAAAATAAAGGGATGGATGAAGATTTACCAAGCAAATGGAGAGCAAAAAAAAGCAGGAGTTGCAATTCTCATCTCTGATAAACTAGACTTTAAACCAACAAAGATCAAAAGAGACAAAGAAGGACACTACATAATGGTAAAAGGATCAATGCAACAAGAAAAGCTAACGATCCTAAATATATACGCACCCAATACAGGAGCACCCAGATACCTAAGGCAAGTTCTTAATGACTTACAAAGAGACTTAGACTCCCAAACAATAATAGTGGGAGACTTTAACACCCCATTGCCAATATTAGACAGATCAACCAGACAGAAAATTAACAAGGATATCCAGGACTTGAACTCAGACCTGGACCAAGCAAACCTAATAGACATTTACAGAACTCTCCACCCCAAATCCACAGAATATACATTTTTCTCAGCACCACATCACACCTACTCTAAAATTGACCACATAATTGGGAGTAAATCACTCCTCAGCAAATGGAAAAGAACGGAAATCCTAACAAACAGTCTCTCAGACCACAGTGCAATCAAGTTAGAACTCAGAATTCAAAAACTAACCCAGAACCGCACAGCTTCATGGAAACTGAACAACTTGCTCTTGAATGTTGACTGGATAAACATTGAAATGAAGACAGAAAAAAAGATGTTCTTCGAAACCAACGAGAATGAAGACACAACATACCAGAATCCCTGGGACACATTTAAAGCAGTCTTTAGAGGAAAATATATAGCAATAAGTGCCCACATGAGAAGCAAGGAGAGATCAAAAATTGACACCCTATCGTCAAAACTGAAAGAGCTAGAGGAGCAAGATCAAAAAACCTCAAAGTCTAGCAGAAGACAAGTAATAGCTAAGATCAGAGCAGAACTGAAGGAGATAGAGACACAAAAAACCTTCAAAAAATCAATAAATCCAGGAGCTGGTTTTTTGAAAAGATCAACAAAATAGACAGACCACTAGCCAGATTAATAAAAAAGAAAAGAGAGAATAACCAAATTGATGCAATAAAAAACGATCAAGGGGATATCACCACAGATTCCACAGAAATTCAAACCATCATCAGAGATTATTACAAACACTCTATGCACATAAACTAATAAACCTGGAAGAAATGGATAAATTCCTGGACAGTTGCCTCCTCCCAAGCCTAAACCAGGAAGAAGCCGAAACCCTGAACAGACCCATAACAAGGTCTGAAGTTGAGGCAGAAATTAAGAGCTTACCACCCAAAAAAAGCCCAGGTCCAGACGGGTTCACAGCCGAATTCTACCAGACATACAAAGAGGAGCAGGTACCATTCCTTCTGAAACTATTCTAAACAATACAAAAAGAGGGAATTCTTCCCAATCATTTTATGAGACCAACATCATCCTGATTCCAAAACCTGGCAGAGACTCAACAAGAAAAGAAAACTTCAGGCCAATATCCATGATGAACATAGATGCAAAAATCTTCAATAAAATACTGACAAGCCGATTGCAACAGCACATCAAAAAGCTTATCCACCATGATCAAGTAGGCTTCATCCCGGTGATGCAAGGCTGGTTCAACATACGCAAGTCTATAAACGTAATTCACCACATAAACAGAACCAAAGACAAAAACCACATGATTATCTCAATTGATGCAGAGAAGGCCTTTGACAAAATTCAACAGCACTTTATGCTAAAAACCCTCAATAAGCTAGGTATCGATGGAACGTATCTCAAAATAATAAAAGCTATTTATGACAAACCAACAGCCAATATCATACTGAATGGGCAAAAACTGGAAGCATTCCCCTTGAAATGTGGCACCAGACAAGGATGCCCTCTCTCACCACTGCTATTCAATATAGTATTAGAAGTTCTAGCCAGAGCAATCAGGCAAGAAAAAGAAATAAAGGGCATTCAAATAGGAAAGGAGGAAGTCAAATTGTCTCTATTTGCAGACGACATGATTGTATATCTAGAAGACCCCATCGTCTCAGCCCCAAATCTCCTGAAACTGATAAGCAAGTTCAGTCTCAGGATACAAAATCAATGTGCAAAAATCACATGCATTCCTATACACCAATAACAGGCTTAAAGAGAGCCAAATCAAGAACAAACTTCCGTTCACAATTGCCTCAAAGAGAATAAAATACCTAGGAATACAACTAACAAGGAACGTAAAGGACCTCTTCAAGGAGAACTACAAGCCACTGCTCAACGAAATAAGAGAGGACACAAACAGATGGAGAAACATTCCATGTTCATGGTTAGGAAGAATCAATATCGTGAAAATGGCCATACTGCCCAAAGTAATTTACAGATTCAATGCTATCCCCATCAAGCTACCAATGACCTTCTTTGAAGAACCTGTAAACCACCTTAAACTTCATATGGAACCAAAAGAAAGCCCACATAGCCAAGTCAATTCTAAGCAAAAAGAACAAAGCAGGAGGCATCACACTACCGGACTTCAAACTATACTACAGGGCTACAGCAATCAAAACAGCATGGTACTGGTACCAAAACAGAGACATAGACCAATGGAACAGAATAGAGGTCTCGGAGGCAACACAACATATGTACAACCATCTGATCTTAGACAAACCAGACAAAAACAAGCAATGGGGAAAGGATTCCCTGTTCAATAAATGGTGGTGGGAAAGCTGGCTAGCCATGTGCAGAAAGCAGAAACTGGACCCCTTCCTGACACCTTACACTAAAATTAACTCCAGATGGATTAAAGACTTAAGCATAAGACCTAACACCATAAAAACCCTAGAAGAAAATCTAGGCAAAACCATTCAGGACATAGGTGTAGGCAAGGACTTCATGACCAAAACACCAAAAGCATTCACAACAAAAGCCAAAATAGACAAATGGGACCTAATCAAACTCCACAGCTTCTGCACAGCAAAAGAAACAGTCATTAGAGTGAATCGGCAACCAACAGAATGGGAAAAAATTTTTGCAGTTTACCCATCTGACAAAGGGCTGATATCCAGAATTTACAAAGAAATAAAACAGATTTACAAGAAAAAAAACTAACAAGCCCATTCAAAAGTGGGCAAAGGATATGAACAGACACTTTACAAAAGAAGACATACATGAGGCCAACAAACATATGAAAAAATGCTCATCATCACTGGTCATCAGAGAAATGCAAATCAAAACAACATTGAGATACCATCTCATGCCAGTTAGAATGGCGATCATTAAAAAATCTGGAGACAACAGATGCTGGAGAGGATGTGGAGAAATAGGAACACTTTTGCACTGTTGGTGGGAGTGTAAATTAGTTCAACCATTGTGAAAGACAGTGTGGCGATTCCTTAAGGACCTAGAAATAGAAATTCCATTTGACCCAGCAATCCCATTACTCGGTATATATCCAAAGGATTACAAATCGTTCTACTATAAGGACACGTGCACACGAATGTTCATTGCAGCACTGTTTACAATAGCAAAGACCTGGAATCAACCCAAATGCCCATTGACAATAGACTAGACAGGGAAAATGTGGCACATATACACTATGGAATATTATGCAGCCATCAAAAACGATGAGTTTGGGTCCTTTGTAGGGACATGGATGAATCTGGAAACCATCATCCTCAGCAAACTGACAGAAGAGCAGAAGATCAAACACCGCATGTTCTCACTCATAGGCGGGTGTTGAACAATGAGAACACATGGACACAGGGAGGGGAGCACTACACACTGGGGTCAGTTGGGGGGAAATAGGGGAGGGACGGTGGGGTGTGGGGAGCTGGGGAGACATAGCAAGGGGAGAAACGCCAGATGTAGGTGATGGGGAGGAAGGCAGCAAATCACACTGCCACATGTGTACCTATGCAACAATTTTGCATGTTTTTCACATGTACCCCAAAACCTAAAATGCAATAAAATAAATAAATGGGAAAAAAAAAAAGAAATATCATGACAATTGAATTTATATAAATGCTGCCTTACATTGTTATTAGAAAAAAAATTGAGAGTCAGAAATTTGAAAGTTTATCTCTAGTTATACAGGATTAGACAGGTCATTTAACATTTCTGACTCTGTCTTCTTATTGTAAAATAGAACTAATATCACCTGCTTGTATCAATAGAATTGTTAAAATCAAAGGGCAAAACATAATTTGCAAACTGTAATATGGAACATAAATATAAGGCATTTGGAGGAAGAGCAGTGCTAATAAGCATTTGCAAAAATTTGTGTTTAGAATATTAAAAAGCTGTTTCACTAGCAGAAAAGATGAAGTATGAATTCATGGTAATTAACGACCTAAAAATGCAATGAGAAAAGAAAATCAAGTAAAGAAAATATACACATACCTCCAACACTAGAAATTGTTTTAATTTTTTTTCTGTCCCTCTCCAGAAATACATACTTAGGACCTTCATTTCTTCCATAAATATTTATGAAACAGCCATGATTTGGAAATTCCAATCATTTATAGTTTGCCTGTCATGCTCAATAACAGATGATATAGATGTAGATATAGATAATGAAAGCATATTATAACCATGTGGCTGCACAGCATCCAAAGCTTAATCTTTATAAAACCATAAAATGCTTTTGTTTGGGACATTACATTAATTCAGTCCTGTAGTTTGTGATTCGTAGCAAAATAAATATAAATCAATACTTATCAGACACCTTCACTTATAGCTCTTTGGACCATGCAGTTATGCTTATAGTTTTTTTTAGTGTTATTAGCTCCAAGTCTTCATTGTGAGCCATTAAAAACTTTCATTCTTGGCCCAATGCAGTGGCTCACACCTGTAATCCTAGCACTTTAGGAGGCCAAGGTGGGCAGATTGCTTGATCTCAGGAGTTCAAGACCAGCTTGAGCAACATGGCGAAACTCCATCTCTGTTTTAAAAGTAAAATAAGTAATTATTTTTTTAATTAAAAAAAAAAAACTTCAGGATTATCACAACGGATGGGAGGCAGGACTAGACCGCAGCTCTGACTCACACAGACAGAGCAGTGTGCATAGACTCGCACTGTGAACTTTACTACAGAACTACTCTAAGAGAAAAACAGGAATCCCGAGAAAATCCACAGACCCTCTGAAGGAAGTGGACTTCTCCTGCAGAACCCAGGAGACATGCCAAATACTAAGCTGGTATCCACAGCTGAAAGACGATTCATGTCACAGGACTATGTGCAAACAACCCCTAGTACCAGCCTGGAGCCAGGTAGGCTTGCTGGGTGGCTAGACCCAAAAGAAAGATAACAATCACTGCAGCTTGGCTTACAGGAAGCCAAATTCACAGGGAAAGGGGGAGAGTACTACATCAAGGGAACACCCCATGGGACAAAAGAACCTGAACAACAGCCTTCAGCCCTATACCATCTCTCTGACACAGCATACCCAAATGAGAAGGAACCAGAAAGCCAACTCTGGTAATATGATAAAAACAAGGCTCTTTAACACCCGCTAAAAATCACACTAGCTCACCAGCAATGGTTCCAAACCAAGAAGAAATCCCTGATTTACCTGAAAAAGAATTCAGGAAGTTAGTTATTCAGCTAATCAGGGAGGCACCAGAGAAAGGTGAAGTCTAATGCAAGGGAATCCAAAAAACAGCACAAGCAAAGGGAGACATATTCAAGGAAATAGATAGCATAAAGGAAAAACAGGCTGGGTGCAGTGGCTCACGCCTGTAATCC
This sequence comes from Sapajus apella, assembly GCF_009761245.1. Lineage (NCBI taxonomy): Eukaryota > Metazoa > Chordata > Mammalia > Primates > Cebidae > Sapajus > Sapajus apella. The sequence continues at coordinate 3,686,788 of NW_022436985.1, forward strand.
TAACACTTTGGGAGACTGAGGTGGACAGATCACGTGAGGTCAGGGGTTCCAGACCAGCCTGGTCAACATGGCAAAAGCCCATCTCTACCAAAAATACAAAAATTAACCAGGTGTTGTGGCACATGCCTGTAATCCCAGCTACTTGGGAGGCTGAGGCAGAAGAATTGCTTGAACCCAGGAGGCGGAGGTTGCAGTGCACTCTAGCCTGGAGGACAGAGTGAGACTCCATCTCAAAAAAAAAATCAAAACTTCAGGAAACACTGGACACACTCATAGAAATGCAAAATGCTCTGGAAACTCTCAGCAATAGAACTGAACAAATAGGAGAAAGAAATTCAGAGCTGTAGTTTGTGATTGGTAGCAAAATAAATACAAATCAATATTTATATTTGACAAGGTCTTTGAATTCACCCAATCCAACAAAGACAAAAATAATAAGCAAACATGAACAAAGCCTCCAAGAAGTCTGGGATATGTTAAACAACCAAACTTAAGAATAATTAGCATTCCTGAGGAAGAAGAGAAATCTAAAAGTTTGGAAAACATATTTGGGGGAATAATTGAGGAAAACTCCTGGTCTTGCTAGACACCTAGACATCCAAATACAAGATGCATAAAGAACACCTGGGAAATTCATCGCAAAAAGATCATTGCCTAGGCACATTGTCATCAGGTTATCTAAAGTTAAGACAAAGCAAAGAATCTTAGGAGCTGTAAGACAAAAACACCAGGTAACCTATAAAGGAAAATCTATCAAATTAATAGCAGATTTATCAGCAGAAACCCTATAAGCTAGAAGGGATTGGGGCCCTATCTTCGGCCTCTACGAACAAAACCATTATTAGCCAAGAATTTTGTATCCAGCGAAATTAAGCATCATATATAAGGAAAGATACAGTCTTTTTCAGACAAAAAATTGCTGAGAGAATTACCCACTACCAAATCACCACTAAAAGAACTGCTAAAAGGAGTTCTAAATCTTGAAACAAATCCTGGAAACACATCAAAACAGAATCTCTTTAAAGCATAAATCTCACAGGACCTATAAAACAAAAATACAATTTAAAAAGCAAAAACAGGCCGGGTGTGGTGACTCACGCCTGTAATCCCAGCACTTTGGGAGGCCAAGGTGGGTGGATCACAAGGTCAAGAGATTGAGACCATCCTGGCAACATGGTGAAACCCTGTCTCTACTAAAAATACAAAAATCATCTGGGCATGGTGGTGCACACCTGTAGTCCCAGCTATTCAGGAGATTGAGGTAGGAGAACCACTTGAACCTGGGAGACGGAGGTTGCAATTAGCCAAGGTCACACCATTGCATTCGAGCCTGGGCAACAGAGTGAGACTCCATCTGAAAAAAAAGAAAAAAAAAAAGCAAAACAAAAAAACAAGATACACAGGCAACAAATGGCATAATGAATGCAATGGTGCCTTGCATCTCAATACTAACATTAAATTTAAATGGCCTAAATGCTCCACTTAAAAGATGCAGAACTGCAGAATGGATAAGAACTCACCAACCATCTGCTGCCTTCAGGAAACTCACCTAACACATAAGGACTCACATAAAGTAAAGGGGTGGAAAAAGGCATTTCATGCAAATGGACACCAAAAGCAAGCAGGGGTAGCTATTCTTATATCAGACAAAACAAATTCTAAAGAGACAGTGGTTAAAAGACACAAAGAGGGGCATTATATAATGGTAAAAGGCCTTACCCAACAGGAAAACATCGCAATGCTAAACATATATGCACCTAACACTGGAGCTCCCAAATTTGAAAAACAATTACTAATGGACCTAAGAAAATAGACAGAAACATAATAATATTGGGGGACTTTAATACTCCACTGAGAGCACTAGATAGGCCATCAAGACAGAAAGTCAACAAAGAAACAATGGATTTAAACCATGCCTTGGAATAAATGGACTTAACAGATATGTACAGAACATTTCATCCAACAACCACAGAATACACATTCTATTCAACAGCACCTGGAACTTTCTCCAAGACAGATCATATGATAGGCCATAAAATGAGCCTCAACAAATTTAAGAAAATTGAAATCATATCAAGCACTCTCTCAGATTGTAATGAAATAAAACTGGAAATCAACTCCAAAAGGAACCTCTAAAACCATGCAAATACATAGAAATTAAATAACCCGCTCCTGAATTATCATTGAGTCAAAAACAAAATCAAGAAGGAAATTTAAAAATTTTTCTAACTGAACAACGATAATGACACAGCCTATCAAAACCTCTGGGATACAGCAAAGACAGTGCTAAAAGGAAAGTTCAATGAGGATCCAGTTCCCATTTCTGTATCCTCTCCCTGTGTTTAATTATCTTCCTATTCAGTTTATAGTCTATGGCCCATAATTCTAAGGATAATTTTGTCAGTGCCATAAGGTGTCTTATCTCTTCTGTTTAGCAAAACTAATCCAGTGTGACTACCACTCTTTAATTTTTCTATATGTTAATCTGAATAACATAACAATTTTGGAGAAAAATCCTTCCCCAACTACACAATACATTTTAACATTAACGTTTTAGTGTTATTAATGGTCTTACTATGGGTAAAATCCATAAGACATTTTGAGATGCAACCTCATCAATGCTACTTTTTCTGTGTACTTGAACCCGATTGCGTGCTCAAATATATCCACAGTTAACATCCTCTTGCCAGTAGGTGGCTCTGTGTCAAAAAGTGAAAAGGAAACATAATAAAAATACAAATTGTGAGATCTACAGTCTAAGATCTGGACCCAGGTCCCGGTCCCTACTGCCTATTCTTTTTATACCTTAATAGTTACTACAGGAAAACTATTTACTATCCAGAGAAGATGAGGTATCCATGAAGAAACAAATTAATAAAAAACTAAAACATTGTTTCAAGGAGATTTCAAATAAACTTCAGATCTATAATATGTGCTTTTGTTTTTTTAAATTAATATAGCCAAAAAGAAATGGAGGGAAATGGCAAGTACATTTAAAAGAACTACACACATATCTCATTTTAGTGAGTTTTGCTTTATTGACCTTCGTAAATATTGCATTTTTTACAAACTGAAGGTTTGTGGCAACCTTGTGTCAGGCAAGTCTGCTGGCACTAGATTTCCAACAGCATGTGCTCACTCCATGTCTCTGTGTAATTCTTGTAATATTCCTAATTTTTACATTATTATTACACCTGTTGTGGTGATCTGTGATCAGTGATCTCTAATGCTATTACTGGAATTGTTTAGGGGTGACATGAACTGTGTGCCCTTATAAGATAGTGAACTTAATCAATAAATGTTGTGTGTGTTCTGACTGATCTACTAACCAGCCTTTTCTCTGTCTCTCTCCCTCTGTTTGTTCTCTGAGACACAATATTAAAATTAGAGCAATTAATAACAATGGCCTCTACGTGTTCAAATGAAAGGAAAAGTCACATATCTTTCACTTTATTTTTAAATTTATTTTTATGGATTCAGAGTCTCACTCTGTTGCCCAGACTGGAGTGCAGTGGTACGATCATGGCTTACTGTAACCTCAAAATCCTGGGCTCAAGTGATCCTCCTGCCTCAGGCTCTCACATAGCCAGGACTACAGGCTCATGCTATCCCTTTTGGCTAATTTTTAAACTTTTTGTAGACATGGGGCCTCACTTTGTTGCCCAAGCTGATCTCAAACTTCTTGCCTCAAATGATTCTCCTGCCTCGGTCTTCCAAAATGCTGGGATTAGAGGCATGAATCGCCACACCCAGTGCCTCTCACTTTAAGGTAAAGGCTAGAAATAATTAAGCTTTGTGAGGAAACATGTCAAAAGGCTGAAAACCAGGCCTCTTTTGCCTAACAGTCAAGTTGTGAATGAAAAGGAAAAGTTCCTGAAAGAAATTAAAAGTGCGACTCCAGTGAACACATGAATGATACAAAAGTGAAGGAGCCCTATTGCTGATGGAGAGAAAGTCTGAGTGTTCCGGATAGAAGATCAAAGCAGCCACAACATTTCCTTAAGCCAAAGCCTAATGCAGAGCAAGACTCTAACTCTCTTCAATTTTGTGAAGGTTAAAACAGGTGAGAAAACTGCAGAAGAGGAGTTGGAAGCTAGCAGAGGCTGGTTCATGAGGTTTAAGGAAAGAAGTTGTCTCAATAACATAAAAGCACAAGGCGAAACAGCAAGTGCTGACGGAGAAGCTGCAGGAAGTTGTCGATACGATCTATCTAAGACAGAATGAAAGTGGTTAAACAACAGATTTTCAATGTAGACAAAACAGTTACGTTGGAAGAAGATGCCATCTAGACTTTCCTAGCTAGAGAGAAGAAGTCAGTGCCTGGCTTTCAAACTTCAAAGGACAGGCTGACTGTCTTGTTAGGGGCTAATGCAGCTTGTGACTTCATGTTGAAGCCAATGTTCATTTATCATTCTGAAAATCCTAGAGTTCTTAGAATTATGCTAAATCTACTCTGCCTGTGCTCTATAAATGAAACTACAAAACCTGGATGACAGCACATCTGTTTACAGCATGGTTTATGAAATATTTTAAGCCCATTGTTGAGATATATCACTCAGAAAAAAGATACCTTTCAAAACGTTACTGCTCATTGACAGTGTACCTGGTCACTCAAGAGCTCTGATGAAGGCTGGGAGCAGTGGCTTACGCCTGGAATCCCAACAATTGGGAAGCCGAGGTGGGTGGATCACGAGTCAGGAGTTTGAGACCAGCCTGACCAAAATGGTGAAACCTAGTCTCTACTAAAAATACCAAAATTAGCTGGGTGTGGTGGCGCATGCCTGTAATTCCAGATATACTCAGGAGCCTGAGGCAGGAGAATCGCTTGAACCCAGGAGATGGAGGTTGATGAAGATACCCAAGGAGGAGAATATTGTTATCCTTCCTCCAACACAACATCCATTCTGCAGTCCATGGGTCAAGGAGGAATTTCAACTTTCAAGTGTTATTATATAAGAAAAACATCTCATAAGCTATAGCTGTCATAGACAGCAATTTCCTCTGATGGATCTGGGTAAAGTAAATTGAAAAACTTTTAGAAAAGATTCACCATTTTAGATACATTTAGAATATTCACAATTCATGGGAAATGGTCAAAATATCAACATGAACAGGCGTTTGGAAGAAGTTGATGCCAAACTTCATAGATGACTTTGAGTGGTTAAATGCTTCAGTGGAGGAAGTAACTGCATATGTGATTGAAATAGCCATGTGGCCGGGCGCGGTGGCTCAAGCCTGTAATCCCAGCACTGTGGGAGGCCGAGGCGGGTGGATCACGAGGTCAAGAGATCAAGACCATCCTGGTCAACACGGTGAAACCCCGTCTCTACTAAAAATACAAAAAATTAGCTGGGCATGGTGGCGCGTGCCTGTAATCCCAGCGACTCAGGAGGCAGAGGCAGGAGAATTGCCTGAACCCGGGAGGCGGAGGTTGCGGTGAGCCGAGATCGCGCCATTGCACTCCAGCCTGGGTAACAAGAGCGAAACTCCATCTCAAAAAAAAAAAAAAAAAAAAAAAAAA